>NC_143021.1:58354655-58530155 GCF_055824585.1 Amblyomma mixtum | reverse complement strand
AAAAAGAAACACACGATAGTCACTAGCCTTTTCTCTTGTATTGAACGCAGAGAGACAAATAACTTTGATTCTGCGCCAAGTGAGCTTAGACGCGCACATAGAGCTCGACAGCATGCCGAGCTTTGCGAGGATCGCTTAGCGTGTAACTAGTACCAGGAACAATATTGTGCAGGATTTTGTTCACGTTTTTACCGCAGAGATTCTTTAATACTGGTGTCTATTTCGGTAATTAAGTTGAAAGGTTAGTATTGAACCTCTAAAAAGCTTTATTAAGTGCTAAAGTCCCAAAAAATACTAGAACAAAAGAAGGACGAAAGCTTTTACTCAAAGCAGGAAGCGCGGTACAATACTTCGAGCGGCCAACATGTCAACACCATCGCATTTGAATGGGACAGTCAGTTTGGGTCAATACGCGAAGCAAACAGAAATTCTTTCATAACAGTACCGAAAAAAAAACAAAGGCCATTGATACGAACTAAATACAGCCTAAGGGGAAGATGCGTTTGCATTCGCACGCCACAAACCACATTACTACAAAGCTGCACACAATGACAACGGCCTGAACAACGTCGGTCATAAACAGCAAAGACCTTTAATATTTTTATGTTCTTGTAATGCTTTCGTTAATTTCATAGACTACTGCTTTTTTTCAGGTGGGAACGAGCCGACGACAGCCGGTACCGTGCCTGACGGTAATTCACGCCTGCTTCATGGACGTGCGTGTACTCGAAGCTTGGCTCTATCTAGCGCAGCGTAGAAGCGGCTCTCAGAAGCAATAGTTCCTTGGCAGTGCAATAGATGTTTTTACTGCTTTAACACGTAATTTATGCTCTAATAAAAAAGAAAAATGTAAACCCCCCATTGTGCTATTCACATACGTATACTGAAACACAATATGACCAAATATTTTTAGGGGAATCCCCCAAGGTGGAGTAGATTTGTAATAAGGGAGTAATTACTCATTGACGTCCACCCGAGCGCAGCCATACGGCCACAAAGGAAAGCTATACAGCTTTCACAGAAACTTCGTAGTTAAAGAAAAATTCGTCCTGGTCCGGGGTTCGAACCCGGGACCACCGCCACACCGGAGCAGTCGCTCTACCAATTGAGCTAACCGGGACGGCAAGCTTATGGTAGGGCGAGAGCGAATTGATCTATAACTCGAAGTGGGAACAGTGTTGACCAAATATTTTTAGGGGAATCCCCGGTCCAGGACGAATTTTTCTTTAACTACGAAGTTTCTGTGAAAGCTGTATAGCTTTCCTTTGTGGCCGTATGGCTGCGCTCGGGTGGACGTCAATGAGTAATTACTCCCTTATTGAAACACAATATGAAATAAAAGTATGGGGGCGCTTATTTATTGATATGCGATGACAATGCGTTAGCATTAAATCTTATTTTTAAGTGCTTCTCTGCTACTTCCTATAGGTATACTCTTGATATTTTCTTATACGCTTTGCTATGGATTGCTTTGCTCAGTTATGGTGATTTCCTCAATTTTGCGGAGCAAACTGCTAAGCAACACTGCTGCGCTCTTTTGTCACTAATCGGTACATATCTTTGTTTTTTTGCTTTGTTACATTTAGTTATTTTCTGCTTTGCTGAGTCATTCTGCTCATTCATAATCCTTATGAATTGTAGATAAATTTTTCGGGATTCATCGCGAGGGAGCCGCCTTCCCTGCTCTCCCCTACAAGTGGACGGGAAGATTTCTTCGTCCCCACTTTGCCACCTACCAACCGTGGCAGCTGGCCAGAGCACACAGCAGTACGGCATCGTTAGCATCCGCATATTTTTTTTTCTTCCCGGTAAAGTTCTAATGCTGACGCAATAAAATTAGCCATCGATGATGAAGTTTAGAATATCTAGTGTGTCACAGATAGGCGACAATGAGCATTCGAACCGTTTTCAGCAGCTGGTCTGCAATCTGTGGAAGGCCAACTGGAAAGCTTCGTTTAAAATGAATTTCGTACAAAACAGTTGTCCTCAATTGTTTAGACAAAGATGCAAACCGCATTTGTAACAGGATAATCTGTTTGACCTTTCGGAGTCTGCACACTTTATCTGTTCTAGTTGGGGCTCTTTGTCCTGGTACTTTTGTTTTTTTTGTGTGCATTAGGAAGAAAGAGCTGAGACCGTGGTGAGCTTTTGCTACTGGCCTTGTCATCACTGCTCCTATGTTCAGTGACTGATTCGTTTACAGAAGCGTACATGAAGCTTTGGGTTAACACTGTCGCCGTCTTTCGTGCTGTAACTCGCGTAGGAGAGACCGATAAAATTATTCCTTAAGCACAAACTTGGACATGGTGTACGAGTGCCGCCTCAGTCTTTTGATCATATCTTCCAGGAAATTACTTGTCTTCGTCTCAGCAGTTGCGGCCATCTGTAGCAGGAATTATAAGGTCAGTAAGGTCAGTAGGCGTGCAAATAGACACGGACAAAGCAGGACAACAGACGTCGCTTACACGCTTCCTCTATGAGAGGATGAAGTCTGGAGTGGGATCAGACAAAAGAAAGCGTGTGGTGGCGGAAGAAGAAGATGGGGAGTGTTCAATGACCTTAAAGGGGCTTTTGCAAGTACCCGTTCGTGCTTTGTTTAACGAAATAAGGCTTCCCACCTCCCTCCTCCAGTTGAGCCAATGTTCGTACAGGCTACTTTAACGTACCCAGTGATTCCATTTCTTCGGTTCACTCAAGAGAGACCTCGATGATCGGCTATTCGAAAAGGCATTCATATGCTCAGCGAGCACTCATCTATGGTCGTGAGGAACTTGACGCAGATTTCTTCTTCGCGAGCACCGATGACTTGGCGCACCTTTCAAACAAGCTGTTGGAAAAGTGGAAAAGCAGGAAGACTTTGTTGTGAATTAATCTCGAATAGTGACATACTGCTGTTTATCTACACATCTGAGGTCACAACTTTCTCTTGCGATTTATTGCTACATTCCTTTTGAATCATCGTGCTATAACGCTCAGCTGTGGTTAATCCAAATAAAATTGCATATCCTACACCAAACGCTCAGCGGGAACCGATACGCGACTGCATAGTCTTGCGGCTGCCAAGCACTGCCCGTCAAAACACACACGGCTCGATCACTTGTTTCGCTATCAACGCCGATATAAGCAGTGTTTTCTTCTTTTAAGTCTTATCACAGCCTGTTGCGGGAAAATGTGATCATAAAACAATCGTAGTTAGCACGGGAAGTGCAATATACTCGCGTTTAATTCCTTTTGTTTTTCTACAGAAAGCGGTCCTGTAATAAAAGATATGCGGAATGCGCAGCGCCATCTCTCGGCGCTCCGAGAACTAAGTCCTCCATGTTGGTACGGTACAGAAAACGAAACCGCTGCCCAGCGTTGGGTTAAAACGGCTACCCTTCGTTTGAAGAGTAAAATGTCGATGCAGTATTGCGCTACCTTCTCCACTGTGAAAAGACACTACGATGCGTGCCAGAACTAGGTGCGTTCCAGCTTTTCGCTTTTCTATTTTTTTTGCTCCGTCCCAACGTTTTAGTAACACAAGACGCCATGCGAGGTATCATGTGTCAGCACGCGGATCAGTGGGCAGCTTTCGCTTTCTGCGCTGATTTTTGACAAATCTCTCGAGGTGATTTGCGTTTAAATCAAGATAGGGACCACAGCCTTTGTTGTCTCTGATCAAAATTAGAAACCGATTTCATGCATTTACCAACTCTCCGGTCGGGCGTGAATATATATAGACGCATACTTGAACAACGTAATAGAAAAGGTAATTTTTTTGAGCGGGCCAATCGCTCATGCCGTGGCGAAATAAGTTCACTCGAAGAACCATATGCCGATTACTGCTTAGTTTGCTACGTGTTCAGTTAAGTTTTTCCCGTGTTCATTTAGTTTTAGAAGGGCGAGCAAACTCTCTGGACCATACGCATATGTTACGCGCGTTAAGGAGTCTTTGTGAAGCAATACACCCTACGTATAAAAACTGAGGTGCGAATGCTTTATTTCTTGAGGATTCCTATACCTTCGATATCTGCGGCGACTAAACTGTAAAAAAAAAAAAGAAGCGGATAATATAGCTACTTTATTATGAAGGAGGGACGCATTTCTAAGCTAGAAAGTACGTGCAACAGTGTTCTGAAAACGCTTCAGGCCATCAGATTTTATTATCGTTTTGGTAAGCTCCAACAGCTTGCTTCGCAACAAAGTCATTTGTCAAAGTTTGGGAGTAAGCTAATTAAGTTTCGGAAGCAACGGAACATGCTAATTTCGCCCCTGCACACACAGCTTGACCAGCGTATCGAGTCCGTGCATATGCACCTACAGCTGTAGCATCGTTCTCTAATCAAGCCGCCGCGGTAGCTCAGTGCTTATCTGAAAAAAAAAGCTGCGTCTTTGCTTACAATATTTTGAATTATATGTGCATGCCTACTTCCCTCTTGTTAATGTCGACTGACTGACTGCGTCTTAAGCAGGACGCGGTTTCAATGAATTGTGGCGAAAACCAACCGACGCCGGGCTCTGAAACGGTGACGTTGAAAACCGCTGATGCGCATTGCACATTACAGTAAAGGAATCGAATTGCGCAGCTGGTCGAGGGTCTTGTGTGATTATACTGCAATGCACGAAGCTCCTGGCGTCGGCGCGAACGAAAGTTCGCACTGTCACAGAAGTTTGTCAACACACGTGCGCACTCACCGCAATATAACCGCTCGCTACCCTACCAGATGGATTCGTGTCGACCTGGAAATAAAATAGCCATGATAATGCGTGATGCTTGAACTCGTGTTTTAATGCGAGCATTAAAACGACAACAGCACACGGTCACGGCTCGACTTTCCAACCCACTTTCGAGTGCCGATTATTGCGATCATCAGCGCCAGACTTCAAGCGAAGCTGAAGACCCTGTAGGAGTAAGCTGGCGCTTATTGAAAGCACCTACATTTGGTCAAAGATCAGCTGTGAAAACAACGCAGCAGCTGAAGCTTGCCTGTTGGAATTCCACGCGCAAGAAAGCGCGCATAGAAAACGATCCACCAGCTCGACAAGCTCGGCCGGCCTAGGATGGAAACCGGAAGTTGTGGGCGCGGTGTTGCAAGACCGCCAAGCAATTTCGCATATCGTCTATTCCGTCGAAGATGGCGCACACTGGCGGCCTACTGTCCCGGCGTGATGTCCCGGCGTGACGTCACATCGACTGAGGCTACATAATCTGCGAGAGCTTCATCAAGCATCACTTGGCAGCTACGGTAGCGGAGACGACGGCCGTGCTATATCTTCCGCCCATATTTTGCAGCATCGCTTTCTACCGGACGTTTCTGCAGCTCCCGCGGCCAGACTTTGTTGCCGAGTGCAGCTCCACGTGACTGCACCATCACTGTCATTCCGGAAAGGAGGCCATCAGCCATTGGATGTCCCGGCGTGACGTCACATCGACTGAGGCTACATAATCTGCGAGAGCTTCATCAAGCATCACTTGGCAGCTACGGTAGCGGAGACGACGGCCGTGCTATATCTTCCGCCCATATTTTGCAGGTTGGCTACCAAACATTTTCATTTACTGCATGTAAAACTATTCAGTGTGAATCCGCTGCCATATTGCTGCCAAGCACTTTGATGCGCGTCTTGTTTTAGAACTAGTGTGCCTTTTTGGGTTGTAAAACGTCTGAGAAATGACGAAAGAACTTCAGAAAATGTTTGAAGACTTGAAGCGTGAAATAAAACAAGAGTTTCGCGACATGAGAGAAAGTATCGAGCGAGACCTCAGGAAAGATATAAGAGAAATTAAGACTAGCATGGGCTTTATTAACTAAAGCTATGAAGAAATAAAAGATTCCGTGAAAAGAGTTGAAACAGAGAACAAGGATCTGAAAGAAACAATCAGAACGCTGCAGGAGGAACGTCAAACTCTGTGTGCACAAGTAAAGGAACAAGAGTCTAGACTCATGCAGAACGAACAGCACTCACGGTGCTTCAACATCGAAATCAAAGGAGTGCCACAGGTAGACAACGAAAATTTACAAGAACTGTCCAAAAAACTGGCTCAAGAAATTGACATGCCTCTGGAGGACTGTGACATTGAGGCTTGTCATCGTGTTCAAACTGTTGGAAATACTGCCTCCCCTAACATAATTTTGCAGTTTACACGCAGAGCTCGGCGAAACTCTTTCCTGGAAAAAGCTAAAAAGTGCAGACTTATGGCAAATGACCTGGGGCTAGAACCAAACAACCAAATCTTTGTAAACGAACACCTGTGCCCAGCCATGAAGCGCCTCTTCGGTGCTGCAAATGCAGCGAAAAAAGCGCAGGGCTGGAAGTACGCGTGGGTCAAGAACGGAAAAATTTATGTTCGCAAATCAGATACCACACCTGTCATCCCTATCACCTGCGTGGATGACATGACCAAGATGGTGTAAATTTCTTGAACCTATATAACTTGTTGTCCAGCCAATATGGGCTTCCTACCACAGGAAATTCAGAAATTGGTTCTGACCAAAAAACCAGCCCTATCCTTTTTTCACCAAAACGTTCGCTCTTTAAAAAACAAAGAAAGTGAAATGAATGCCTTGTTAGATCTTTTCGGAGTGTCATTCACGATGCTAATGCTTACAGAAACATGGTATGAAGAAGAATCGGCTGTATTTCACTTACCAGGTTATCAGTGTTTCTTTCGCAATCGTCAGGACAAGCAAGGGGGTGGTGTTTCTATTCTTGTAAAAGCGAATATTATCTGTGATACCGAAGAACGATTCTGTGCTATCACACCTGACTTTGAAGTGCTCACCTTGCGCCATCTTGATAATCTGTTTTGCGTGGTGTACAGACCACCATCGGGTACATTTAGCAACTTTCTGACCTTTTTAGACGAAGTTTTTGAGTATGCTGTGGAACAGAAAGTGAATATATTTTTGGGTGGAGACCTGAACGTCAACATGCTCATACCTACGCCAAACCAGAATGAACTGAGCCTTACTATTTCTGCATATGGGCTATCAAATGTTATCACTCATCCAACACGGATCACAGAACAAAGCTCTACTTTATTAGATGTGTTTATTACTAATGTTGACACTGACACAATATTCGCTGGAACTATTTATACTAGCATGAGCGACCATCTGGGAATATTTCTATTAGTGAATAAGCCCTTGCCGATCAAATGGAATACAGAGCAAACTACTTATCGCCAAGTAATTAATCCTTCTCGCCTTGAGTCATTCCGCTGCGCAATCGAACGCCAAACATGGGAGTCCGTCTACACACACAGTGATAGTAATACTGCATATTCAAAATTTATAAGCATATTTAAAGATATTTACCACCTACATTTTCCGTTAGTGCAAGTAAAGAAACCGAAGAAAGCGCGAAAACCTTGGTTAACGCGAGAATTACTGAATATGACTAAGCATAAACATGCGTTGTTTGCCAAATTTGTAAAAACAAAAGATTTAACAATACTTGCACAATTTAGGACCTATCGAAATAAAGTTACATCTAAACTGAAGCAGGCTAAAGATTCTTTCTTAATAAACATGTTCCGGGGTGAATGCGCACAACGTCCAGATGCTGTTTGGCGCAATTTGAACCTATTATTACATCCCGGCATCAATGCATCTACGCTTGACTCCCTTACACATGAGGGAAAGCTACTCACCGGCACTTTGTTGGCAGATGGTTTTAACCGCTTCTTTATTGAACAAACTAAACACTTTAACCAGGACGTGAGTATCTGCCGCAATTACGCTGAGTACGTGAAAGGTAACGACAGTACGCAATCTCTTTTTTTTGCCCCAACTGATTCAATCGAAGTTTTCGCTTGCATAAATAATATCAAAAATAGCAAATCACAGGACTCGAATGGTATGCAAATATTGCCTGCAAAGCATGTTCTTGACGTCATTTGCCCTGTTCTTACCTACATATATAACCTAATTTTATCCACTGGCGTTTTCCCTAAAGAAATGCAGATTGCCCGAGTGGTACCAGTATTTAAGCATGGAGATAAAAAATTACTGAATAACTATCGACCGATTTCCATACTACCTGTGCTTTCTAAAGGTATTGAGAAAATAATCCACACCAGAATTACCTCATATTTTGATGACAATCGCTTATTACTTGACTTCCAGCATGGCTTTAGGAAGCACAGGTCTACTGAAACGGCGCTTCTAACACAGAAAGAAATTATAATAAAGTCTTTCACAGAAAATAAACTCGCCATTGGTATTTATATCGATTTTTCTAAGGCATTTGACCTCATTAATCATAATATTCTTCTTTTTAAATTAAATAGGTATGGTGTACGTGGCGTAGCGCTAAATTTATTAGAATCCTACTTATCATACAGAGCTCAGTACGTAGATGTAAACAGAGCAACTTCTTCTACCCTCTCTATAACATGCGGAGTGCCCCAAGGCAGCATACTTGGGCCATTACTGTTTTTAATTTACATAAATGATATTTTCCACTGCACAAGTAGCGCTCATATAGTATCATATGCTGATGACACATCTTTTTTTATCATAGGTACTTCCGAAACAGACATTGAAAAACAAACAAACAGTGCACTTACTCAACTCGGCTTATGGGCAGAAGCAAATTATCTGCGAATAAATCCGATAAAGACAAAAATTATGTTATTCCGTCCTAAGGGAAAGAAAATATCACATCCTATCAAAGCCGTATTCGATAATCAGCCTATTGAACTCGTTGAGTCTGTAAAAACACTGGGAGTAACCTTTTCAAGCAATTTATCTTGGAATGCACACATAGAATACATTCGTTCTAAAGTTGCCTCAGCCCTGGGTATACTTGCGCGTTTTAGACACATCTTTCCAACAAAGGTAAAAATCATGCTTTACAATGCGTTAGTACTTTCTCATCTTCAATATTGTAACATAGTTTGGGGCACAACAGGCATAACTAATCTTCGAAAGATACATCTGCTTCAGAAAAAAGCAGTGCGATGTATTGCCAATGTACCATTATTTTCTTCTACCACTAGTCTTTTTGCAAAGTATGAAATTCTTCCCATATTCGCATTTTATACTTACAGACTACTATTAAATTATAAATCTCAATTTAAACACCCCAATAATCTCATCATTTTGCTTGCACAACTCAGAGAAAACACCAGCTGCCGTGACACGAGACATAGAGAAACCTGGTTTGCCCCAACACCAAGAGCCCACTATGTGAATGAATCCGTATGTTATAACCTTCCAACTCTGCTGAACAAATTAATCCAAGAAAATTTTGATATAACCAACAAATCAAAACTTGAAATTCTGGAATATTGCCGGACAAACTGTTTTCCTTGAATTTCAAGTGCCGTTTATTATATTTATTTAATTTTATTTGCGGTGTTCTTTTGTGATGATTTATGACATTACCTTTTTTTGTGTGTTCGCTAGTGCATGATGTGCATAAGTGGTCTGTAAAATGCTGATTTATTTATTTTTTTTCAGCAGTGAGTGATGTATTCATCTTGCTGATATATTTTTTATGTATGTATATACGTATGTATGAGTATAGCCATCGTCTTCCTCCTGTACTGTCGGGAATGTAAAGGAGCTGGGACCCTTTGTCAAGCTGTCACCACAGCTTTTAGTCCCGGCTCCTCCTTCGTAACAAAGGAAATAAACTTCAACTTCAACTTCAACTTCTTCTACTAGTAGCTAGAGAATGGGCATCAAGCATATCAAGGGACAATGGAGATGCAGCATCGTTTTTAAAGCGAAAGCTTTACTGCTTGCACTTTCAGCCTTTGCCGTGGCGCGGCGGTGCCACCATTGACCTTTAGTTGACTTCTGTGTGATGTCATGTGTCACATCACGCCGAAGAGAATGGCGACCGACTCGCGCCGTCGCAAGCCGCGGCGGTGCCACCACCGGCGCCTAACTCTTGCGCTCTCCGCTAGGAGCGCGATTGTGGCGTTACGCTGAAGAGATTAGGCTCGACTCACGTCGCTAGAAAGCAGTAGCTGTGCCAACCACCAGCGGCTTAACATTGCTTCGCGATCTTCGCGTGCTCAGTGCCGCATAGTTCGGCCAGCAGGTAGAAACTTGCGGGATTTTTTTTATGCCGCTTAGTTCTTTGCACTGGAACACCATTTTTGCCCCCTGTAAGGTTAGCGGTCAACACGTGGAAAACCACACAAGGATCGCGTTCTGCGTGAAGCATAGCTCTGGTGTCTGTCATGTGGAATATTATGTGGTGATCGTTTGTGAATGTTGAAATTTACTCCGTAGCTTTTGTAGGAGTTGTTTTGACAGCAAAATTCATTTTCAGACTCTGGTGAAAATGCAACCGCGTCCTTCGTGGGCAAGTATTTAATGCTGCATGTTCTCTTCGTTGACATCATTTCTTAGCAACATTCTATTTTTCAGCTAATATAACCAATTTGGTGTTATGTTTGTATACGTTCCTTATGGTTCGTATCTTTTCGGTGTGCTCACCAATAATACAGATTGCTGAGCACACTAAGAAGCGATAACCGCATAAGGCGGTATTGTTCCTGACGACACGCAGGATGGCGACGGCTATTGCAGCCGCTGCCTCTCGAAGCTACGGCAGTTGGCTATCGAGCGGTGCGTTTTCACTGTTTTTCGGCTGCTTGGTTACCCGTGTCAAGCCTTTTGGAGCGTAAGGACTACGCACTGCGAAATAGAGGAGAAGCGTGGCACCAGCCAGTGTGCGGTATTCCTCTCCGATGCCGCACTGACTGTGCCGCAGCGGACGTGCAGTTGCACTCAATCCTTTGGATAGCAGTACACTGCTATGTATCTCTATCTCTATGTATCTCAATCCTTTGGATAGCAGTACACTGCTATGTATCTCTATAGAGATACATAGCAGTGTACTGCTATCCAAAGGATTGAGTGCAACTGCACGTCCGCTGCGGCACAGTCACTGCGGCATCGGAGAGGAATACCGCACACTGGCTGCCCAGTTGAAAAATCCACCAGACTGTTCTGGTGTGTTCTGGTGTTAACACCAGGATTTCCTGGTGTGGCTGGTGTGCACACCACACCGGTCTGGTGTGCACACCAGACCAGCCTGGTGGTGCTGGTGTGCACACCAGACCGGTGTGGTGGTGTCTGGTGTGCACACCAGACCGGTGTGGTGTTGTCTGATGTGCACACCAGACCGGTGTGGTGTTGTCTGATGTGCACACCAGACCGGTGTGGTGTTGTCTGATGTGCACACCAGACTGGTTTCATGTCGTCTGGTGTGCACACTAGACTGGTTTCATGTCGTCTGGTGTGCACGTACACTAGACTGGTTTCGAGTCATCTGGCGTATATGATCCAGCTCAAGCACACCAGACCTGTTGCTGTATTCATGTGCGGGAGCCGAGCGCTACCAAAAAGATCTGTTCGGTTCATTCTAGTTTGCATGATGTACCAGATACAATCTCAGGCACATGCCAGACATGTGGCCAAGGATTATTTCATTCACTGACCAACATGTAGGTTGGTTTGGTACTTACTGAGATTAATGAAAGATTTCTGTCCTGCTTAATTGCATAGTCCATTGTTGCAACTATGGGTGTTCATGTCTTCACACCACAGTCAAACCGTAAAAAAGTCCAAGGTAAATTGTGAGGTGCATTTGCATATCATACAGCATATAATTTAGTATTTATTACTATTACACTAAGGATGAATGGCAGTCTGTTTATTATGTGGACAAAAAAGGCACACTTTTTTAGCTTCCAGGTATAGTTAAATGCTCATATCAGCCAGGACAACAAAAAATTTGTATCTGGTGTGACTATGAAAACATAAAGGCATGACAGCAGGTTGAACTAAAGCTTGAAAGAAATTAAAACACATTTATTCTCAAAATTCAGCATAGAACTCCTTCGTTTCAGAGTTGCAGTAGTGCCTTCGCGAAATGGGCATTTGGGAAAGTGCCCCTGAAAGCATCACAAAAGAACACCATCAATTCATTCCCCTGAATTGTAGCAATGTGGGGCCTTTCATACAGCCAGGCAGCTTCCACAGTGCCTTTCACAGTGATCAAGGCAATGAAATTACTGGAATCAGAATGGTGATAAGGAGGTGGGCTTTTGTGCAGACACAATACTTGACGGGCAGGTAGGAAAGTACTGAAGTGCTGCCAGCTGCATTAAGCACAACAGCAAATGCCAGCTCAGTTGATAAGAAATTTTGCAAGGGCATTTGAAGACAACTTCACACAGCACTGTGCATTTGCTCATCGACGCAATGCCAGAAACCATAAGGAACAGCAAGACAGGAACAGGCATGGCTGAGTTGGCAACAGTAAAAAGTGCTACACGGCAAAACAGCCGAAAACGTCCTAAGCTCCCCCTGTGCTATAGATTCTGCCTGTAAGAGCTTAATTTTCTGACTGACATGAGAGCTGTACATTGTTAAGAGATGAAGAGAATGTGAACTATCAAGTTTAAATGGCCAACGATTATTTCGTGCACTGACCAAACACCACCAATTGCATAGCTGCTAAAAGGAGCATTTTGCTACTAGTTTACTTGTTTTAACACCCGCTAGGTGAGATGCCCCAGACAACTTTTTCATCAACAGCCAAACAAAGTCTCAAGGTCAGCACATGTAGGTAAGACATTTTACATATCATTATATAAAGGGTCTTGGAAAACAATGCCCTTCCAAAGTTACATGCACTGAAAAAATTCCCCGCTGTACATTACCACTGAAGGCTATGGAAAGGTGCAAAGGAAGTGCAAATACACTGTAGAGAACATCTTCAGCATAAGTTGCTGTTTTTCATGACAATGCCTACTTCGAAGCATGAAGGACAAGAATCAAAAAACTCGTGCTGAGCAGCAGAGCAGCAAATAATGCACAAGACAGTACACCGCAACTTGACATTACTTAATAAGGCACAATATTACATAAAAAAGGGCTTCATATCACAGGATACAATGTCAGTCAGGTTATCCAGCTTAAGTAAGCAAAGAATAAAAATAAATGGGTGCAGTTTTCACTGGATATAAACGAATGCATGAGAACTGCTTCAAAGAACTGTTCATGAACTCGGAACAGATTGAAAACACAGAGATAACAGTCCCTGATAAGTGTGTTCATTTAACAGAAATGAACACTTACAAAAAAGCTGGCTCATTCGGGTTGCTAAGTCATATATATAGGGATACATCTTGTAGAGAAATCATCAGCTAAACTGCATATACTTTGGGGCAAAGGCTTCTCCGAATACTAAGTTCCGAACCTCATGTGAAACACGGCACTGCAGGAGCATTCATGCTTTGGTTGGTCTGTCCAGCGGGCTCAATATTTAAGGCTACGTGTTCCCTTGATGGAGACAGTTGGCAAGTACGTGTGTGAATTTTGTACTAAGCTGCCATTGAAGCATGTATGTGTTGACGTGTTGGCAAATGCAAAGAAAAACAGGCCTATCGAAACATTTTCTTGCTGAACATGCACAAGACAGTGTAATGGATGCCACTGCCATGTGACAGTGAACATGCACAACAAACAAGACAGTGTGTTAATGATAATGCAACACGCTGCAACCTCAAACAACACTAACTAGGTACCTTGCAATGTGCTGCCAAGTTTCATGACATTTTGAATTTTGTAAAACGCAATAGCAAGTTGGCCACAATCATAAATGGAGATCAGTGAAAAAGTGGATGAGTGAAACTGCTATGAGTAAGATGTGCAACAGACTGGGCAAAGGGTATTTTGTCTATGTCGAAAAGATCAGCATCATCATTTTTGCATTTTTCACAAAGCTGTATTCGTGTCTCACATGCTGCATACATATCGTAAAACTGTGCTCAGAATGACATCGCTTTGAACCAGTTTTGACCACTGGTTTTGTAGAAAAAGAGAGGAACAGAGCTGTAGCAATCACTTCATAAAAAGACCTCAAATATGGTAAATATCCATACCGCAGTCTTTTGGATGTATAAGACGACTTGCTTGTACACTGAAACTTGCTTCAAGAAGTATTATGTTGCAGTTCACCGATGAAAAAAGCTCAAAAGCTGAAGAAGTTTATTTTTGTTTCCCTGCAAAAGTGGGCCGTGTCGAACTGTACGCCCGTGCTTGTAAAAACATAACACCAAGGAGGCCTAAAAGTTAAAAATATGCTGAATGGTTTGTTTCATAGCTCGGTAGTATCCAGCATGCAAAAATATGGTGCACAGGGGCGGCATTTTCCCATTTGACAGCATTTGAAGCAAGTGGGATACAAGTGTCTTACTCAAGAATATTTTCATGCTGTTCCCTCATGGTACTGAAAATGACTAATCACTTTCATGAAGATTAGGCATCTTCACTAAGAATGTGCTCTCTTGTTCCACAAGCACACAAGATGAAACAACGCTTTCTTCGCAAAGCATGCAGAGAGCGATGCCAAATGGAGGGTGCTCGATTCTGAACAAAAAGGGCAGCTCAAACACTTCAGTAATCAATTCTTGACACAACAGCAAGATTTTGCTGTCAGCAGCAAACACCTTGAGAATTTTAACAAGTTTGCCGTTACTTGCTTCCAGGTAGCATGAACATGTTCTTTCTGCTTGTTGATAATGGGCGCTGTGTACAGTGAACCCCTTGACACGAGCTCTAAGGTACTCACTTACGCATGCCTCGGAACCAACGTTTTGCCTCAACAGTATTTGGATGGGTTCTTCATAGACACAAGGTGGCAAAGCTGCACCTAAGACACTAGATTTGTGCTGTTTAGAAATTTTACCTGAAATTAGCTCCTGCTGCTTTTTCAAAAATGGAGGAAGAGGTACCAGACGTTTCAAAGAATTTAGAACTCCATTCATAATGAATCTTTCTGATATTTGCCGAGGAACCCCTTTCGCAGCAGACACAAGCTTCAAGATGTCCCCGTTGCCCCCTTCAAATGGGAAGGTTGACGTGGCCCACAGTGGACCTGTCATCCTAACAGATTTCGCCAGATGTAGAAACACCAGCCCGGAAACACCAGAACCGTGTCTGAATTTCCACTCTGGTGTTAACACCACATACGGCCTGGTGGAATTTTCGATTGGGTGGGGCCACGCTTCTCCTCTATTTCGCAGTGCGTAGTCCTCACGCTCTAAAAGGCTTGACACGTACGCTGGCGCAACTAGCGAGGCACAGTTCCCATCTATTGCGTCACAGCAGTTGTAAATCGGTAAAGTTCCTTTTGAAGTAGCTACGTATCGGCTTTGAAAATAGACAGCGACAGTACTTTCTGCGCCTTCTGGGAGGTTTGCGCGTTATGGAACAGCTGTTTTCTTCTTTGGGCGCTGTACAGTCTTTGTAAAGTCCCGCATATAGAGAACGCCGTCAATGCTGGATTCGAGCACAAATTTTAAACCCTGTCAAGCAGTTCGGGGTTGCGGCCCGCAGAGAAAGCCTTTTTTTCGTTAGACGACTCCCTTTCTATGCGGCCCAATGACTAAGGACCTCGCAGTTAAGGAGAACATTTTTAAGCGCAACTAAAGATCAACACTCTGAACGCCGCAGCACAAAGCGACACGTTGAAGAATGTTGTTATTGGATTTAAATATGAACTCCGCTGCCGAGCAATGACAACAATGTGTGAAATGCAAAGTATGTGCACCTTGCACACGCTAGCACGTATCTAATCCCACGACACCAATGACGTGCTGTATACCGCGCGTCAGGCATCATTCATCGAGTTATATGGCTGCAGATGCGTGGTAATTGAAGCATATCTCTTCTTTTTCGATGGTATAGTAGGTGAATTATTCCTTTCGTGGACATTGATATTTCTTTAATTGCTATGCTGATGCATGTGAAAGCAAAACACAATGATAACTAAAAACATACCATATTGTAGCGTGCAACGCCAAAAAAGAACACCCGCGCAGAGACGAAAAACCTGCGGCGGTCACCCAGTGGTTCGAGCGTGCGCGAGAGAGCCAACTAACTTCTTCCTCTTCTAGCGCATGCACTACTTCTGTCTCTTCTTCGAATGCATGTATCACTGCCCCCCTCTTCTGCAGCATCGACACGATGCGGCTAGGAGAGAAAAGTCAGCGAAAGGGTAGAACACAGCTGCAGTGGACCGCAGTTCAGTCAGGTAGCCGGTCGTGGTAAGGCTTCATGCGAACAACGTGTACGACTTCAGTTCGGTGCGACCGGCGCGATGAACAAGCTGTCGGGGCGGGAGCAACTGCATAAGTCACATCACTGATGCGGCGCACTACTTCGTAAGGGCCGAAGTATCGGCGCAGCAGCTTTTCAGAGAGCCCGCGGCGACGAACAGGTATCCAAATCCACACAAGGTCGCCGGGAGCATAACTGACGAAACGGCGTCCACAGTTGTACTTAGTGGCGTCAGCCTCCTGTTGACGGTGGATGCGCAGGCAGGCCAGTTGACGCGCTTCCTCAGCACGCTGAACGAAGGTATCTACGTCGATGTCAGCGTCAGAGTCGCAGTAAGGGTCGACGGGCAACATAGCATCCAACGGAGTGGTCACCTGGCGACCGAAGACAAGCTGAAAGGGGGTCAGGCGGGTTGTTTCCTGCAGGGCGGTGTTGTACGCAAACGTTACGTACGGCAGAATGGCGTCCCAAGTTCGATGCTCGACGTCAACGTACATTGATAGCATGTCGGCTAGTGTGCGGTTGAGTCGCTCTACCAACCCGTTTGTCTGCGGGTGATACGCCGTAGCACGTCGGTGGTTCGTGTGCGTCAGAGTCATCACGGACTGGGTTAAGCGGGCCGTGAAAGCAGTTCCCCGGTCAGTAACAACAACGGCGGGTGCTCCATGACGCAAGACAATGTTGTGGACGAAGAACTGCGCCACTTCAGCAGCAGTGCCTTTGGCAAGAGACGTGGTCTCAGCGTACCGTGTGAGGTAGTCAGTAGCAACGACTATCCAACGCTTTCCAGACGAAGACTTTGGAAATGGGCCAAGGAGGTCCATGCCCACTTGATGGAAAGGGGTCTTCGGTGGATCGACAGGGTGAAGAAATCCGGCCGGTTTCAATGGAGGAGTCTTCCGACGTTGGCATTCACTGCATGTTTTGACGTAGGCCCGCACCGATGGGAGTAACCTGGGCCAATAATACTTTTGTCTAATCCGCGCGAGTGTACGGCTGACTCCAAGGTGGCCGGCGGATGGTGCATCATGACAGGCACTCAAGATCTCAGACCGCAGATGTGATGGTACGACAAGTAGGAACACTTCTTCGCTGTTGGCAAAGTTGCGCTTATAGAGAACACCAGACCGTAAAGTGAAGGTGTGAAGCCCTCGAAGAAAAACACGCGGAATGGGAGCTTCACTGCCTTCGAGGTAATCGATGAGCGGCGCCAACTCCGTGTCCGCCCTCTGAAGCTGCGCCATTTGGGTGGTACTAACATAGCCCAGGAAAGGAAAATCATCGGTGGTTTCTTCGGTATTGATTGGGATAGGCGCGCGCGACAGACAATCCGCATCCTGATGCTTGCGGCCAGACTTGTAAACTACTGTTAAGTCGTATTCTTGCAAGCGTAAGCTCCATCTAGCCAAGCGTCCTGAGGGTCTTTGAGGCTCGCCAGCCAGCATAAGGAGTGGTGGTCGCTTACCACACGGAAGGGTCGTCCGTAGAGGTACGGTCGGAACTTGCAGATGGCCCATATCACTGCAAGACATTCTTTCTCCGTCGTAGAATAATTGGTCTCGGAGCGCGTAAGTGTCCGACTAGCATAACTGATGACCCGTTCTGCACCGTCTTGCCACTGGATCAGTACTGCACCAAGGCCAACATTGCTGGCGTCAGTGTGGATGTCCGTGGCAGCATGCTCGTCGAAATGGCCGAGTATCGGAGTGCTTTGCAGACGGCTGCGAAGCTCGACAAATGCAGCCTCTTCGTCGGTCCCCCACAGGAAGGGCGTGTCGTCACGGGTCAGTGCGTTCAGCGGTTCCGCGATTTTCGAGAAATCTTGAATAAAGCGCCTTATAATAGGAGCACAGGCCTAAAAACCGGCGAACGGCCTTCTTGTCAGTTGGGCGTGGAAAACCTGAGACGGCAGCAGTCTTGTCAGGGTCCGGGCGAACACCTTGTGCGCTGACAACGTGACCAAGAAAGCGAAGTTCCTCAAAGCCAAAATGTCATTTCTCGGCTTTGATGGTGAGTTGCGCGGATTTGAGCGCTTGTAGCACACTGCGCAACCGCTCCAAGTGTTGGTCAAAGGTGGGCGAAAATATAACGACATCGTCCAGGTACACCAGGCAGGACTGCCATTTCAAGCCGGAGAGGACAGTGTCCATCATGCGTTGGAAAGTAGCCGGTGCTGAGCACAGACCAAATGGGAGCACTTTAAACTCATAGAGGCCGTCAGGCGTCACGAAAGCCGTCTTCTCCCGGTCTCTCTCGTCCACTTCGATTTGCCAGTACCCGCTTTTAAGATCCAATGACGAGAAGTATCTGGCGTTCCGCAATCGGTCGAGCGCGTCATCTATCCTGGGCAGCGGGTAAACGTCCTTTTTGGTCACGCTGTTAAGTTTCCTGTAGTCCACGCAGAAACGTAGAGTATTGTCCTTCTTTTTGACAAGAACCACAGGCGATGCCCACGGACTGGTGGACGGCTGAATGACATCGTCTGCAAGCATCTCGGCAACCTGATTCTGAATGGCTTCTCTCTCCACCGGGGAAACACGATATGGGCGCTGGCAGACGGGTCGCGTAGTCTCGTCAGTGATGATACGATGCTTGGCGAGTGGAGTTCGGCCGACCTTCGAGCACGTAGCGAAACAGTCCGCAAATTCTGCCAAGAGGGCCGACAGAAGATCCCTCTGAACCGACGGCAAGGCAGGATTTATTCTGACTGACTGAAGAACGTGATGTGGGCCAGCATACTCCGGAGAGGGTCCTCCCACGGTGCACAAACCTGGAACCTCAGCAACGTCGTGGAGGAAGGCAATAGCCATGCCTTTGGCCAGGTGCTGATAATCGTTGGCAAAGTTAGTCAGGAGGACGTGGGTGCGGCCGTCACGTAGTTGGACGAGACCTCTTGCAACGGCAAGTCCCCGCTTAAGCAGCAGTGGACTATGGCTGTCCGCTAGGCCCTCGTAGTCATGAAAGAGGTCGTTCCGCACGAGCACCAGAACACTGCACCGCGGCGGCACCGTGACGTCGTTCTCGACAATGCGCAGAGCGCTGCTGCAGGGATCGCGGGAGTCAAAGCGCGCCACGGCCTGTTAGGTCGAGAACGTGACACGTGCCTCCTGAAAGTCAATCACAGCGCCGTTCGACTGCAGGAAGTCGATCCCCAGAATCAAGTCTCTGGAACACTCGGGGAGTACGACAAATTCACCAACGTACGTAAAACCACTAATCCCAACTCTAGCCGTGCACTTGCCCACAGGGGAAATTAGGTGGCCACCAGCGGTGCGAATGGGGGTCCCCGTCCACGGTGTCAGAACCTTCTTAAGTTCTCCAGCGAAGGCACGGCTCATAACAGAGTAATCAGCACCGGTATCGAGCAGCGCGGTAATGTCAGTGCCATCAATTGTCACACGCAAATCGGATGCAGCGTATCTGATACTGTCGCTGCCTATCTCTGTCCGGGTATCGTCGGCTCGAGGGTTCCGCGATGGAGGATCTTGACACGTCCCGACGTCAGCGGCCTTGCCTCCAGAGGTCCCTGGTGTTAGTTTTCCCGACGCGGACTCGGCGAGCGACGGCCAGCAGAGCTACTCTGGCGGCCAGGGCTGGAAGAGCGATAACGGAGAGGCGAAGGGGAACGGGACTCGCGCCTTCCAGAGTAGGAAGGGTTCTGGCGTGCCCAGAGATGCTGTGCAATCTCATGCGGTCGTTCGCCGTTCTGAGGGCAGGGTGCGTCGTGATGGAAACCGCGAAGACCCACTTGGCGGTACGGACAGGCGCGGTAGAGGTGACCAGGCTCCCCACAGTGGTAGCAGAGAGGCCTGCGGTCCGGTGTACGCCACAAATCCGACTTGCGAGGGCGTGGCCCAGCTGCAGCAGATGCGGTTGCAGAATACGTGGCGATGTTACTCACGGAGGTCGACGGGGTCACACCGTAGCCAGGCACGCTTGCGTGACATGCGCCGATGTTGCTCACGCCAGGCGTTGGGGTAATGGGACTGTAGCCTGTCGTGCGACGTACAACAGATGCGTACGTGGGTCGGTCATCGAACCGGGATGGCGCTTCGGGGACAGGAGGTGCCTGCGCAGCCTGTCGCACCTCGTCCCTGACAACTTCGGACAGCGCTGCCAGCGGCGCAGGTGCAACCTGAGGCAGACGGATCCGTTGCAGTTCCTCCCGGACAACGGAGCGAATTAGTTCACGCAAGGTGTCTGCACTGCCGCCGAGACACGACGAAAAGCCTTCGGGCACCATGCAGTTGATGTCCCGGTTGTACTGGCGGGCCCGTTGTTGCAGCGTCGTCTCCATCGTGGTCGCCTCGGTTAGAAATTCCGCCACCGTGCGGGGTGGGCTGCGCACGAGGCCCGCGAACAGCTCCTGCTTAACCCCACGCATGAGATGGCGCAGCTTCTTCTCCTCTGTCATGTTGGGGTCGGCGCGCTTGAAAAGACAGGCCATGTCTTCGGTGTACATGCGCACGCTTTCGTTCGTGCGCTGATTTCGGGAGTGCAGCGCAGCTTCAGCCTTCTCCCGGCGGTCAGCGTTGGGGAACGTAGCCAGGAGACTCCGGCAAAACGTCTCCCAGGTGGGAAGTGTAGCCTCGTGGTTTTCAAACCACGTCCGAGCAGACTCTTCCAGGGCAAAGTAGACGTTATTCAGCTTGCGCTCGTCGCACCAGCCGTTGTAGCGTGCGACCCGCTCGAACGTCTCCAGCCAGTCCTCAGCGTCTTCGAACACGTCACCGTGAAAAGATGGCGGTGTTCGCGGTGGGTGGCAAAGGATCGGCGCCAGGGGCCTGGTGTCAGCGGCCATGGCAGTTGGACTCGACGGTAGAGGCTGGATCGGCGGCTGGGTCCTGGTGTCAGTGGCCATGTCGGTTGGACTCGGCGGTCGAGGCTGCGTCGTCCTTGTTGGCGGGGGAAGGGGCCCAAATTCAGGCGACTCTCCGCGGAGACGGCGGCTGGGTCGCTGGTGAACCGGTGTGAGGTCCGTAGTGACGCTGTACGGAGTTTGCAGGTCGGGAAGCGCACCCAGCACCTCCACCAAACTGTAGCGTGCAACGCCAAAAAAGAACACCCGCGCAGAGACGAAAAACCTGCGGCGGTCACCCAGTGGTTTGAGCGTGCGCGAGAGAGCCAACTAACTTTTTCCTCTTCTAGCGCATGCACTACTTATGTCTCTTCTTCGAATGCATGTATCAATATGTACTTCTCGCGCGGCTTGCCATAAAAACGCTGATCACAATTTTTAGCTCAGTTCGCTGGGCGGCGTTCCGCTTAGAACGCGCGCAAAGTGCACCGTATCTTGTATTTATTTCAGTAAAGTGCTGAAGCAAATATGAAAGTAAAACGGCAATACTAATAGCCCAGTTCTTATGTGGTGTCCGGGGCAGTGATAGCTTATGCCGATAGAATTTGCAGGCCATGTGCGTTTCGGAGTGATATTTTTCATTGACGTCTGCTTTGAAAACTTCGCTTGCCGAACGCTGTGACTCGCGCTTTGTAATGCTTGAAGCGCCACAAGTAACTCCTTATTCAAGCTTTTTGTTAGGTAATCAAAATTTCCGGAGCCCTCCACTACGGCGTCTCTAATAGCCTTAGTTGCTTTGGGAAGTTAAACCCTATAAACCAAACCAAACCAGCTAGCAGTAGTAGGTGCGTTGCAGAACTCGGCCTCGAAAAAGCCGAAGTCGGGGTTGCGCAAGCTGCCAAAGAAACGCGTTTCGGTCTAGGGCAGTTCATTAGCAGTACGCCGCCCGATGTCGCTATGTGGCTGTAGCGTTTTATACTAATGAGCAAGGGATAACCGAATCTCATCCAGACGTCATGCATTAAGGTCATTTGACACCACTTGCGAAAAATTGTCTATATGCTCAGTCGTCGGTGTGAGCAAAAAAACAAAGGTAGTCGAAACTAATTTCGAGCCTCCTACTGCACGAATTTGAATTAAATGCGAGTAGTGCATGGAAGGCACTTGTTTATTTTTCACATTCAACTTGAAGTGTGGTGTCTGACACAAATGAGGAATTAATAACTGGCCTGCAGGAAGGCAATCATTTTTTGCGTATTCTCGAAAGCGTCCACTAAATTTTGATAGCCACGCATAGTTAAGACGAATAGCCAACAAATGGTTACGGCCTCATATAAAGAAGTAGCATTTCACGCTCGATGTGCTACAGTAATGTACAGGAGCGTTAGCTGCAACATGTAGCTAGAACCCACCATCCATGGACAAAAAGCATTCCTATAAAGAATGACATGCATGTACTGATCTGCAGCTTTTTTGGTTAGCTGGATATCCGATCTATAGTATTGTTACACAATTCATGCACCGTAATTCTCGAAACTACACATTGAATTAGTGCCTTTCGACCACATGTAGGCATTTTCTACTGCTTATCCAATGCAGCACACGACTCATTCAAATGCGTAAGGCTAGGTTAAAAATATTAAACCTCAGTATGCTGTCACCTGTGATTCGATTAATAATCCCGGCAATGTCGACATGCTTGCATTGTGTGCAACTACTGATAATCTTCTCCCTGCAAAAAAAAAAGCCAGCGCAAAAAAAGTGAGGACGCTGTCGAAGAAACATATAGCACAGGACAAGCGCTTGTTCTGTGGTCTGCTTCTGCGGTGGTGTAGCCGCCGCGATGACTCAGTGCCCATGGCGCTCGGCCGCTGACCCGAAAGACGCGGGTTTGTTCCCGGCAGCGGCGATCATAATTTGATGGAGGCGGAATTCTAGGGGTCTATGTAGTGTGAGATGTATGTCCATATTAAAGAACCCCAGGTGGTCAAAATTTCCGGAGCCCTTCACAATGGCGTCCCTCATAGGCGGAGTCGCCTTGGGACGTTAAACAACCCTAAAATTAAAATAAAATCGTCAATGTTGTCCTCGTTTTCTTTGCACGGTCATTTTCTATGAAGTGTGACCCACTAGCCTACACGTAGATATTAATCAGTGCATACTTCAAAAGTTATCATAAGTTTATGCATAATATTTGTCGGATGAATATTTGTTTATTGCTGCATTTAGATTTGAGCGTGTCTTTAAAATTGTATGCTCCATCTAAGAGAACACTTCAAAGGGTTCAAAGCGAAATTATGCTCCTGTCGCAGCCCGAACAGGAGTACATGCATGCAAATACAAATGTGGAGAATCGGACGGCAATGCAGGCTTCAGGAATATTGTGTAACGAGCGCTTAGTGGAGATGGTTTCAGGGTATGCCACAGTCTATTTCAAGTGAGCCTTGAAGCAAAGTTCTGGATCAAATGGAATTCACAGCACCCTGCTTGCGTGTGATGAGCGGAAAACCAAAAGGCAACAAACAAAAATCAAAGAGCTAAAATAAATGAGCAGTTCAGCTGGCTAAAATCTGACGATGAGTATATTCAAGGAGAGGGCTGAGTCGGCCTGGTTGGTTCATGTTGAATGGCACGGCAAAACAGCGCTGACGGACGGGACGGAAGAAGATGAGACAAACACATGCGCTGAACTAAGCCAACCATCGGTGGCTATATTCCCACAGGAGATCGCTTCTCTTAATCATTGATGATATCCCGAATGTATGCCTTGTCATGTTTACACCGCAGTTTTTCCCTTCTATGCTTTGTATTGCACCCCTCTTTCGCAATAAACCATTTGGTTGTTAGTTCAGCGCATGTGTTTGTCTCATCTTCTTCCGTCCCGTCCGTCAGCGCTGTTTTGCCGTACGATGAGTATATTACACGCATAAAAAGGACAAGAAAAGAAATATTTGAAAGGACACTTACTCTCCTCCTTAATGGAACGTGTTAATGGGCCGTTAATGGAACGTGAACGCGTTAATGGGCCCCTTCAGCGTCCTGAGGTCATATCTGCTTGTCACTCTGCCGGCACCGATACTGTTTCTATCTTTTGCAATCACATTTTAATCTTTTTAGCCTACTCTTAAGAGTGCAATGCGATAGCATTTGAGGTCCCTCCCTCGCAAGCGCTCCTTTAATGTCGCCTCAGTTCTGCCTACATGCCCATAACTGCGCAGTTGATCGTTCTCTACTTCATATTAGTATATCACGCGGAGTCCTCGTACCACTCCTGGCGCAGTGGTGCACCGTTTTAAACGATGCTCCACTGCCCCGGCAGAAGGGTGTTGCAAGTGAACCCACTGGTGGGCCGTGTGCGATCTGCGTTGGTCTTCCCGAGCAACCTCTAACCAATCATTTAACTACCGCTTGTCACGGTGGGCAGCTTGGTCACAATACACTGAACAGGTTGGCAGGGCACGAGGATGCCACACGGTAACGTCACCAAGGTAGCAGCTGGGGCACCTGCTTTTGCGCGCACAACGCTGCCGAGGACGACAGCGACGACGTCGAATTTCAGAGCGCAGCTGTTAGGCGCCCGTTGCTGGCCTGCGCGTTGCCGTCGTTGGCGTAACCAGCAGAACTGTAGAAAAGCGAAGAGTACGGTGAACTGGCAGTGCTATAGGAACAAAGCTTGGTTTGGTTTGGTTTATGGGGGTTTAACGTCCCGAAGCGAGTCAGGCTATGAGGGACGCCGTAGTGAAGGGCTCCGGAAATTTCGACCACATGGGGCTCTTTAACGCGAACTGACGTCGCACAGTACACGGGGCTTTTGAATTTCGCCTAAGGAAGTTACTATGTGTAGCCCAAAAATTTGTTTACGCTCTTATGAGGGAGCACATGCTCATGGATGACTGAACAAATTCTAAGGATTTTCAAAGAAAAGGATTCATGGTAGCGTAAGTGGCATCATCATCATCATCAGCCTGACTACGCCCACTGCAGGGCAAAGGCCTCTCCCATGTCTCTCCAATTAAGTCTGTCCTTTGGCAGTTGCGGCCACCGTATCTCCGCAAACTTCTTAATCTCATCCGCCTACCTAACTTTCTGTCGCCCTCCACTACGTTTGCCATTTTTTGGAATCCACTGCGTTACCATAAAAGACTTTAAGACAGCAACAGACAAATATTGTTTGCTGCTTAAATTCATTTAAACTAATGCGCAATAGATCCGTGTTAATGATGAGGACGTGCAAAAAGGCATACTACACAAATCTTGTTGAGCAAACATGCCGCAATTCATAGAAGATCTGAGGAATAAAAAAACGAACTGGCTGGTAAAGTCACATTGTACTTTTTCGTCGATGAGAGAATTAATAACAGTACAACCGAAGGCATCAATTCCTTCTTCTTACGTGTCCGCCAGTCGTTAGCTACCAACCCTCACACATCAACGGAAGCAGCATTTTTTCTAATACAGTACTTAATTCTTTTTCAGTGTTTCTAATCGAACCCCATGAAATTACATGTCTTATTCTGAACTTGCCAAGCGATAGGTCTCCTGAACATGACGGAATTCGCACACGCATATTAAAGAAACATTGATATCTTGGCACCATCCTATGCAACCTTTTTATTCATTCCTTGTATTCTGTGACCTACCCTTCAGCACTGAAGGTTGCCAAAATTGCTCCGATGTATTAAGGAGGAGAGCAGTCCGATCCGTCAAGCTACGGGCCGATCTATGTCCTAAGTGTTATCGACAATATTTGAGAAACGGTTGTATCTAACCATATTTCCAATTTTCAAGTTTCACTTAAGACAAGGGACGAGGAAGAGACAACAAGACGCGCGGAACTTACAGGTAGTTCCACGTTCTGTCTTTTTGGCCTTTTCCTCGTCTCTTGCCTTTTTTCGTGTTCCCGAGATGCATTCTAATACTAGTAACCAACTAGCCCGCCTTCCTCTGTTGTACTGGCTTATTCTGTCAGCAGCTACAAAACCATTCAATGTTATCCGCAGTCCTAAGTGTGACCTACCAAACCAATACGGCATGACACGAAAAGCAGCTGGGTTTTGCTCAAGCGTGTATAATCCATGGCAACTTTTTATCGCAATGAAGAGAAGGGTAGAGGGGCGGAGCATCTTAGCTATGCCATTCCACAACAGTTTTCCAGTGGGCGGCCGCCTGGCTCGTTTATCGCTCCGCGGTTGCTTCGCTCCGTCTTTCATGTATCTGGCACCATCCATGAATGCTTCGTGAAACAGCACGTACCCCAAAACCGTTGTTGCCACGAAAAAATGAGTTTTTACGTCACTCTCTTAGTTGAAAACCTGCATAGTTGAAATGCAATAATAGCGCGCAAAAGGAGGCAGGAAAGACAGGTCGAGCGAGAAGGCCTATCGTGCCTTATTTTGTCCACTATTTTTCAAAACTATTCACACACGACGTATCCATGCTTCCCTTCTGAAAATGTGCACTTATGTTTGAAGTATGCTTCACTGGGATTTAGGACACATCTGTTAACTGCACCCGTGGACTATCTTCCGCTGCGTAGAAAGAAAGAGCGTGTTTCGGCTCTGCAGCTCTGCTGATAGAATTGTCGTGGAGTATATTTCTTGCCCCTTTTTCCAGCTGATGGTTTTCTGCGTGATGGTGAAATAAGAGAGGGTAAGTACAGAGCAAGCCAATTAAATATTCCACTTGACAATGTGGGCCAACGTTCAGGTCCATAAGACCGTGTGAACGCCACCCCTTTCCTAATCTTTCGTGTCGCACAGGGAAGGATTGATAATGCTTTAATACACAAGTCAGGCTCAAGTCGTTGAGAAAAAATTTTGGTTAGAGATTCTTCCTCATTCATTGAAGAAAGCGAGCTCAATCTGTGTTTTTGAAATAGCGGAGCGTTCAATGAGTATTTGCACATGCTCATTCTATGCCAAGTGGAAAAATCGTGCTCCAGTTCTGGACCGCGACAAAAAAGAAAATTACTGAAGCTTTAGCTGTTTCCAGCACTGCATGTACTAATGGGGACAAAAATGGTATACTCCACGCGGCGAGAACAGGAGAAACGGAAAACTGCGTTGCAACGCCATCTGCAGGCGGCATCTGGGATCGAGACCGCCAATGCGTGACCTTTATTATCAGCAGGGATGGCGCTTGGCCCGTTTCAATGTTTCGTGCTTTAGCTCGCCAAAATGCTGCAGTTTTCCGTTGCTCCGGCTCCCGTCGCGTGGAGTATACAACTTTTGTCACCGATAGTGCATCCCGAGCCACGTTTCCTATTACTGTTCGGAGGTCTGCCCTGCGTCCAAAGCCATGTTGACTCTTGGTTGCATGCGAAAGCTCTATGTTCGTGTCACAAGCGACCTGCCAAAGCTTTGTGTTTACGTTGCGGCATTTCTATATCCTCACTGCACATCTGGAAATTATGAATGTTCACCCTTAGAAGATGAGCTCGTCACAATTAATAGGACTTACCTCTTGAAAAGCTAACTATGGATTGGCATGCTGGTGCGTGCAGGGTCCGTTCCTCACGAGCACCAAGTGTTTTCTGGGAAGCAGTTCACTGCTGGTTGCAAAAAAAAACTGCACAAGAAGGACAGCAACAACAGAAGGGAGCAAACATGTAACCGAGACAACGCCCACCGCTTTGGCTGCGTTCCCCCTCCCTAGTCGTCCATCTCTGGCGTAACTGGTCCGTGTAGCGACTTGTACTACCGAACAGTTATATGGCACGCACCTCTCCAAAGTCGAGGAGTCTGCGTGTCGGATTTTCTTGGTGGCATGACGGGACGTTCCAGGGTCCCGACTCTTCGAATTTCCCTAACCGTCTTTCCTGCAGGTTTAATGCGTTTTCTTAAACAAACTAATTCTAACGGCGCCGAAGAGGAGCCTGTACGACATACCCTTAGGAAAGAGCGAGCGTCTCCCACGGGCAAATGTCCGGTACCGACCCGATGGTCTTCTTCACTGTCTACGCGCGCCCCCGCTTGATCGAAGCGGTGCCAACTATTCGCCTGGCTAGTCAAAAAAAAGATTGTAGAGTTTTGCCGCAAGGATAACTGCAAGCAGTCATTAAATGACATGAGACGAATTTATTGTGGAAATATGGAATTTTAAAAAAGCAAACGCCGATTAAAACCCCTTCTACTGCGCGCGAGGTTGACTCTTTTACTGCCGTTTCCATCAATATCAAGGTGTCTTTGCATCAGTGGAAAGTTATTGATAGTGTGTGGAAATTGCCCTATTCTACCATAATTTTTCTTCTCTTTATTCACAGTTTTCGACGAGAACGAACTGCACGATGCGCGCATGGAAGAAGGTGGGTGATGAGTTGTATTACCCGTAAGAGTTAACAACTGCCATGTGATTAGGTGACGCCTAAAGCCCTAATTGCAGCGCAGGAAATTGGCAAGCTTGTCTTCAGACTCTGTCCTCTGTTTATACTGTCATCAGCCGTCGTGCCGCGACTAATAACGGCGTGGGAAATTTCCTCTGCTGTTAACCCTTTACACTCACGATAGAAATTATGCATCGCCTATTACCGTGAAACGGCAGAAACATCTTGCACGTTAGCCAAGTAATGTCTGAATTGACACCTGCATCATGATTTTAAAACGAGCAGGTATGAATATTTGTAGTCGGGGACATTTGAAACGCAGGTTGCTCTTTGCAAATAATGTTTATAGTTTAACGCTTCTAAGCTGACCTTCAGGTGGATATATTGTTGCCACAGACTACGCTACCCGTTACGCGATCACACGGGCACTGCCCACCAGTACGGCTACTGATGTTGCCGACTTTCTTTTGACCGACCTCATCCTACATCATGGAGCTCCCCGTCAACTTCTTACCGACCGAGGTCGATGCTTTCTGTCCAGAGTTGTCGCTGACATTCTTCGGTCGTGCTCTACGAAACATAAGCTCACCACCGCCTTCCACCCGCAGATGAACGGCCTCACAGAACGCTTCAACCGCACTCTCACCGATATGCTGGCTATGTACGTTTCTCCGGACCATCGCGACTGGGATACCGCTCTCCCCTATGTGACCTTCGCCTACAACTCCTCCCGCCATGACACTGCCGTTTCCTCCCCTTTTGATCTTTTGTACGGCCGCGAGCCCCTTCTGCCTCTGGACACGCTGCTTCCCACTTCTACTGCTCCGCCGTCTGCATACGCCCACGACGCCATTACTCGCGCTGACCACGCTCGTCAACTCGCACGCTCCCGGCTCCTCGCTTCCCAGACCTCTCAGCAGGAATTCTACAACCGCCGTCACCGTATGGTCTCCTTCACCGCTGGCTCCCTCGTTTTGCTTTGGTCGCCATCTCGCCGCGTGGGGCTCTCTGAAAAACTTCTGTCCCGCTACATCGGCCATTACCGCGTCCTGCGCCACGTCACCGCAGTCACCTACGAGATCGCTCCGGCCTTCCCCGGTGCGACGTCCTCTCAGCATCAGACCGATGTTGTGCACGTCTCTCGCCTCAAATCCTACGCCTTGCAGTCCCCCTCACTGCCCTGATGAACACCGAGACGGTGCCTTTCCGACCGGGGGGCCATGCAACGGATAATCTCCGTGAAGACGACGTAGAGGAAGTGCCCGGTGTGTGCGCGCTTGCTGCTCAGGGCTCGCTGTGATCTGTACCCTGTGCTCCGGTCGTCCTTGTGCCGACATAGACTTCGGGCCACGTAACAATATTATGCAGGGCGAAACAAGGGAGAAGAAAACAACTGGTTTTACTTGCACCCTCCCGCACCTAATGCCTTACTCAGGCACAGTAAATCTAGAGCATCCTTTCGACCTAGAGAGTACTCTATGGTTACAGCTCAGCAGACGGGGCGCAAAGTAAAAACAGTTACCGATGTGCCGCGTTCTCCTTGCTGTGTATCGTCTGATGAACTGCAGCCGTGGAGTGAGGGAGGAACTAACCCAACATATTGCGCTGGAGACCTGGACAGCGCAATATAGACAGGGCGCGGTGTTAAGGAACAAGATTATTATCTGTCCAGTTCAGCTCATTCCTATCTGGTTTCACATTCCAGGAGAAGTGCTAGGTGTCTGCCCATTTGTGTGACACCTAATTTGTGACGACACATGTTGGTCGTCATAAACAGCCGTCCCAAGGTGGTCGCATACTTGAAAATAGGCTAGACGGGTGGGACAAAATGGTTTTTCATTGTATCAAGGCACTCAGTGCAAAGAAAGACATCAGATGCATCAATCAGCCATTTATTGCATTAAAAGGGGACGAATTTGTATATCTGGACAGCATGTCTTGCTGATTCTAGTGTTTTCGCTGACAGATTTTCTTGAATATTTTACCTTCCTAGCACTGGTCCTGGGCTTCCTGTGTAACTGTAAAATTCTTCCTTCTGACAAGAATTTTTTAGCTTTGAAACTGCGCTAGTACTGTAGAAATGATTTCTGCTTGGACTTGGCTATTTGCATTGAATTCACCTAGAATGAAAAAATAATCAAATTTAGCGTAGTTATCTCCCCATATGCAAAACTAAAGCTACAAATTAAAGCTTTATGACTGTATCCAGGTACAGACTATATTTCTTTAGATTTTGCCGTTACGCTGGGTTTCGAAAGGACAAAAATTATACCAACCTCCGCTAACTTAGAGCTCCGAGAAGAAAACAAAAAATCTTATCCTCAGCCTGGAATTAAGGAGACTAGTGTTCCTCTATGTACTCCCGAAAAGAGGAGAGTTGCGCGAAGGTCCGGCATTATGTTCCAAGCTGTGCGGGAGAGCTATTTCTCATGGGTGTAGGAGCTCCGTTCAGGAGTTCGCTGTGTAGAACACTTGGACTTTTTTTTCCATTTAATTGCGTACAAATTGCACTCGATGGCAAGTTTCCAAACGTAACGCTGAAAACTAATCTGTGATTTGCTCAGGGTCTGCATACAGCCTGAAAAAAAATCGCAAAAGGCTAACAGCAAATCGTAATTATGGCAAAGTTATACACATAAAAAACCCCTTCATTTCAACATCAGGGATGTTGGGGGTACACCCAAAAAAGCCTACGACTGGTTTGACAGAGGGGCGCACCCCCGTACACAAAAACCGGCAGCAACAGACCACAGACAGAGCAATCAAAAAGACTACAGTGCAGAGGTAAACATCATATTAAAAAAAATAGCGAACATTATCTTGTAATAATAGATAAGTAAAGTCGACAAGGTTAACGCGAAACGCTCAAAGACACTGAAAAATGCAAAACGAAAAATAACAATCAGAAAAGAAAAAGGATAAAGGAGAAAACTTGCAGTAAGAAAAAAAAACAAATAAACCCTACCGTTAGGTCCTCAGGGCTCATTGCGCCGATTAAGAAAAGACTGCAAACGGTCTGCGAGTTTTTTTTTTTTTTCTTCATGGAACAAGTAATTTCAGATGAACAAGCAGTCCCGTTCGGGATGAGACAGCGTGTGTCCCGTCCTGTCTTCCTGCGTGCTCAAGCCGCCGCGGTGGCTCAGTGGTTATGGCACTCGACTGCTGACCCGGGAGACGTGGGTTCGATGCCGGCCGCGGCAGTGGAATTTATATGAAGGAGAAATTTTATAGGCGCGTTTACTGTGCGATGTCCCTGCGCGTTAAAGAAACCCAGGTGGTCGAAATTTCCGGAGCCCTCCACTACGGCGTCTCTCATAGCCTTAGTCGCTTTGGGACATAAAAAGAAGAAAATTTGTGGCAGACTACAACGTTGGGTTTATTCCCGTGATGGGCCTTCTACTGTGGAGAGGGAGGAGGTAGGTGGTGGGGAGAGAGGGGACCAGTTGGCAGGTGCAGGTGGAGAGAGGGAAGTAGCGGAGAGAGGAGGAAGGTTGGTAGGTGTGGCTGGACCATTGTGCGAATTTTTTAATCGCGGTTTTTTTTTCGAAAATGAGGGTCGTGAAGCAGAGGGGGAATAGCAGCAGGTGGGATGAGAAGAGGGCGGTTTTCAGGTGCACATGGAGAGAGCCGGCGGGGGGGGGAAGCGGGGAGTTTGCATGTAGCATGACGCCTGACTTGATGATGTCACAACTCTCTCGACCAATCCGCGAATTTTATAACAGGCCATAACGCCGGTTTTTTCTTTGAAAGGGCTCGTAATGCTATTGAATAGTCGTTAGGCAGCAGGTGGCACTTCGAAAATAATTCATTCGGGTTTGGAAACCACTCTGTATCTTCCTGCCTCCACTTGTCAAGAATTTTGGGCTGAAAGCTGCTTACTTGCCATTCCGCGTTGTGTGATTTGCGGGCGTCCCCTGCTCAGAATTTTATCCTTTTCGAGATTGAGTGTCACCTGTTTATCTTAAATATTGCGTTTGTGAATTTGTACTTTCAGCCTAGAGCAGCTTGTGACGGTGACCAACCTTTACCTTACTAAGCTGTGCCATCTGTTATTTTTTTTTTCATACGATTGCGACAGCGGGAAACGCTTCAACATCGAGCGGAAGTGATTACGGCAACCACTCCTTATTAACGGCTGTCACCATCTCGCCGAGTGATGAAGGCAAGTACTGAATGCTTTATTCAAGGGAAGCTGGACTCCAAGGCACGCAGCTTTTTTGCTGGATAGTCATTCACAACAGTTGCCGTATTCTAGCTCTGCAGCTTCCTAATTGGAAATTCTCCCGTGTAAGCCAATGCGTTCAGCGTTTGCAGTAACTCTTAGCCAGATCACTGCCCTCTTTTTATTGACCTATACACGGCTGAGATGTCTTGCCACTGTGTTTGTAGTGCAGTGATAATGAACAATTTAGCCTACATTCACGAGTTATTATTGAGGGGAAGGAAATAATTTATAATTCAAGATTCTTGTGAGCAACACACCGGGAACTTAAGTTTTCAACCTGTCAAATGACCAACAACTGAATTTCTGTTCCACGCTATGTACATGATTGTAATATGAAACGCGAACAGAACGACAGACGCAAAGACGAACATGTTGCCTGCTGAGGAGGAAATGCAGACATATTCCGCAGATACTTCCTAGGAGTGACATACGCTCCTTTGAAGTGACTGCACCCAAACTGAATTAAGCTCAGTATCGATTTTAGCGTTTCTACTTCCCTCGTGTCGTTCGCGTTCCATTTCACCCTAACAGTGGACATCATTTCTCAAGAATCTTTTCACGGTATAAAGTATGCTTGTTTTTTCTCCTTTTGTATGGCAGTGAGTAGTTATTTGGTAAATCATTGTAATTTAGGCCTTTAAAACGCACATGCTTCGAGAAAAAGCCAAAGGGAACACTCAACCGAGATAAAATACAGCAATTTTCTGCATAATTCTCACGTGGCGCTCACACATTTTCCCAAAAGGTTCACAATACGTAGTTAGAAATTCCCAGTGGGTTACAACACTTCGAACGAGTAGTCAGATTGAAACGATACAAGTTGTGTGCGTACGCGAAGGCGCCATGACCTAAGGGGCTGTTGCATACTTTCATTCTGGATGTCATTTCAAACTCAGACCTCTTCCACGTGCTCATGCAGTTCAGTGTGCACGTTTTAGACAGTGTGTAACGTAAAGAGAGACATGCAAAGTTTTTTTTGGGGCCTTCTCCAAGATTGCGAATATGTCCAGTTTTGAGGAGCTTGAGGATTGAGGAGCTTGAGGAGCTTGAGTTTTGAGGATTATTCCGGTCAGTTGTACGAATAATTTGAATAGCGGATATCAGTGAATGCCCAAGGTTTTCAATATTGTCTCCATAGCCACAGAAAAATGTTTGTTCTCGCCTAGAGGAAAAAAAAAGGAATCCCAATACTGCGTCCCGTTTGAGCCCCCTTTTGGCGATAAGGAAGCGCGCGACTGTGAACTTTGTACGCTGCACCACGTTCCACTAGCGTGGTGGCGCGCACGTACACGAAATTGAGAATAACTGCTCAAGAGTGCGTGCAGCTTTTTTTTTCGTTTCTAACGAGATTGGACATGAGTTAAAAAGAAGAGTAATGCTATTAACCATGCTCACAAAGGTAACATTTGTAAGAACAGCTGTAGTTTTAGATTAAACAGATAATACATTTGCTGGCTCTGAATTCTCACCACATGCAGCACAGATGGGCGTCAGGCTCCAAGTTTAGCAGCTATGTGATGATACTGTACTTGGAAAACTGTACAGGCGACAAGCACGCCGAGTGCACTCCCTTCGTAAAAGGAACACGTCTCGCGACTCATCTGAAAGGATGCAAAGGAAGCTGAACTGCCAGTGTTAGCAAGCTAAGAATTAATCTGAATAGCGGCAGTTGTGGAGTTGGCTGGCGGCGCTGTGGAGGAGCAATAGGGCGACTGCAGCGGGCATGCCTCACAGAAAACAACCGGGCCTCAGCGCTGACATTGCCGCTCTGTGTTTGCGTCGTCCGCGAACACATCGCAGCCTAAAAGCTGGAATACACGTGTTATGAAGCCTACTCGAAATTCATGGAACTGCACTCCGCTCCATACATGAGATGCGACGCTTTGAAAGGGACGGAAATAGTCCGTATAAAGAAATAAAGGGAGGCGTGTTGCTTCGCGGCGCTTGTGTTGAGGCCGAGTGAACTAAGCCACGAGAAAGAGGCAGCGTGTCGTCAACTATAACAGCACATTGAATCAAGCTCACGTCAAATTATCGTGTAGTAAACCTCCATGTGAAGAATTTAATACTTTGCGCTCAGCGCAAGAAATGCAGTCTTCTTTTATCTCTTAAGTATGCAGCACAAACAAAAGCGCTAGCTTTGGCAGAGTTGCTCTAGATGCATGAAACGGAGTATAGGCGTTGGCTGTTATACCGAGGCGCCTGTACACTTTTTGTTATTTGCGCTCGGCAGGCTCCTTAGACCGGCGAAGGCAGGCGTTTCAGGCGGACGCTGTGTGCAGAGCCGCGTGCAAACGCATTGCAAGCTAAGGCACAAGTGCACATAGAAACGAACAGGTGCAGTGGCGCGTCTGTACCGCTCGGCATAATCACGCTGCCCTGCGGACAACCTCCGAGTACGGCACATTGAGCGCCTGGTGGGAAGTGGACTGCATTAGGACGTCTCACTAGTGGCGTACCCTATGATCGTCGATATGGAGAGTCAAAAGTGTTTTCGCGGCTCTTGCAGCATACGCGTCTCTGGATCTCCTTCGCTTTCAATTTATGCTCACGAAAAAATATTCCCGGGCATTGTCTCTAATGATGCTCAGTGGCCGTCTGTATTCATTACTCTTACAGAGAGTTCGGGCTCACAGTCATTCCTGGTCGGTAAGCATCCCTTTGCTGCTCACCACGAGTATATACATGAGTGGCCGTTTGGTTAGAAGTTATGCCCGGTATTTATATTCGCAATGTATTTTATTTATATTTTGACGTGGAACTAACTTTCGTAATATTGCGCGAAGATACATCGATTTGTCGCAGAGTTTCATGGCACGTATGTAACTAATGGCACCATGCGTCAAACCCAACATATCCATTGACAGGAACAAGCGCAGAACTTGCAGAGTTGTTACTGCCCACGAGTTTTATACAGAAGCATATTAAGGGCGAACGCATAAGAACAAGTGTAGTTAGTGCGCACAGCGCAAGTTTTAACCTGCACTGAGAACCTTTTAAACAGCCGGCGCACTATGCAGAATAGAGTTCCCAAGCTGAATGCCTCGCGCGTTCAAAAGGCGTAATGAAGTCGGCTGTTTTGCTGGAACGACTGCACGCGTTCATACAGGTGTGCACATTAGAATATGTATTTCGATGTGAAAATTATACAGCGTTCCGCCTCGCAAGCGGGAGGGGCGGGGTTGGATTCCCTGAGCTGTCGAGTACCCACCAGTGTCAGAGCTTTTCTGGGCTGAAATGCTTGAGAACTGAGTGTTTGCTCCACCTCCGCGAGTAGACGGAAAACACTTCATGCCATAAAAATACATGACCATGCACATAGTACAGCCCACAATCCACGAGAAAGAGGGCGGCCCTGGCTCTCATTTATTGCCTGGACAGCCTTGAACATATTCATGGCTATTTTACAAAGAGAAACAGAAATTAAGATCTTCTTTCCTTCAATGCACAAACAAAGAGCGTGGGTGGCATGGCGTATGCGCACTGTTATCAGCTCCTCTAAACCTTGCTAGAATTACTAACCGCTGCAGGCGCCAGCCACAGCCTCTTCCGCACACCTTCCTTGCGTATAGAACCTGCGGTATCGCACTAATTTCAAAACATTTATGCCGGGCACCCCGTAAAACATGGCACTATCATTCTCGACATATTTAAAAGTTTGTATGACCTTAGGGCAAAGATGTGCATGCGCATGTGGTAAGCTCATTTTGGATGCTTTGGTAATAGATAGATTTTAAGAGTCATCCAACGGCAAGAAATAATTGTCTTTTGAATTACCTGGCTAAGCTCAATGCGAATTATTCGTGCTAGCACGTGTGTCCTTATTTAACATTGCTTATCGTTGTTTAGCCACTTCCGCGTATCGTTTCGCCTACTTTCTACCCAGAAACCCGTACATGCGGAATCGTCAGGGCTGGGCACGATAGTTCAAAAAAGTTTCTTCGATACTTTTATGCGACACCCTAAAGCATTGTTTTTCCGATACTGATACAAGATACACAATTGAAATAGGAGTTCCGATACAGACGCTCTTTACTTATCGTCGATACTGCGATACAACACTGAAAATGCCAGTATCAACAATGTTGCTAAAACGATTAGATAATATAAAATGTTTTTTCCGCAGTGTCTGCCCTAGGATCTTAAGTGTGTAGCGCACAGCGACGCTGTAAATTGTAGGCGGTAAGACTGGCGTTCCCAGCCGGCAAAAGAAGAAAATAAAGTTGAACGGCCTGCGCAAGTACTGCACGGGCTGTTCGGTTCGAGAGGCGTACCACGCTAGACCTCTTGTACTGGTGCTCCGCTGCAACCCCGTAAATTTTCTACAGTAGTGACTGCGGCCTATGAGATGACAGCCCCGAGCGTGCTAGCGCCCTGAGGTGACCTGCCGACTTACACTACCTTGCGCCCAGGGGACTTCACAGCTATCCAGCTCCACAAGCCAACATTCTGGCCCAAGCATCGACAGATGTGGTTTGCCCAGGCAGAAGAAATCTTCCATCTGGACCACGTCACTTCGGAGGCATCTCGGTTTCGTCACTTACTTCCCAACCAGTCTCCTGAGGTGACTGAAGAGCTGGCGGATGGCATCTTTGGACCCTTGTACGATACTCCGTACCAGCGACTTAAGCAGTGCATTCTGGACCGCACCACGGTGTCTGAGACTGCGCGCCTCCAGAAGCTGCTCACCGGCGAAGAGCTTGGAGACCACCGCTTCTCCCAGCTACTCACTAGCACTCGGCAGCTCCTGGGCGAAAGCAACGCCGACTGGAACGGCGCACTGTTGAGAGACCTCTTCCTGCAGCGTTTGCCGCAGTTACACCCACCTCGTCTTGGCTTCTGCGGGGGACTTGACCCTTGACCGCCTCGCCAAAGCTACCTGATCGAGTGCACGACGCGAATTCTCCTTCCGTCAACGCCCTCTCCTCTCCACCAGAGTCCTTTGTCATTTCAAGATTGGAGACCCGGATCGACCGGCTGGCCGCTTCTCTCGATGCCCTTCGGACGTCCCCTTATGTCCAGCACGGACTCTCCTCCTGTCCTCGCTGCCGCTTGTCTTCGCCGAGAGGTTCGCACTCTTTCAGTACTCGCAGTCAGCGTATTTGCTTGAATCACGAACGTTTAACGAACCTGATCGACCGCTTCACTCCTTGGCCCGAAGCAGTGCCCATCCTGGACACTCCCGCGGAAACAGTTGCCAAAGCCTTCTTTCAGCTTGGATTTCTCGCTCCGGCTGCCCCGGCATTGTTACCACGGATCGCAGCCGCCAGCTCGAATTTACCCTCTTCACTTCATTCACCCGTCTGCTCAGCACTGAACACTGCCGCACCAGAGCATGCCATCCTTGTGCCAGCGTCATGGTCGAGCGGCTCTATTTTTAGCTCGAGACGCCCTCACTGCTCGCCTGGATCGCGCTAACCGGGCTGACCACCTTCCTATTCTGCTTGTTGGCTTAGCGCCATTCTTCGCAGTGAACTTGGTTGTTCGGCGGCCGAACTTTTCTTCGGTGCACCTCTGCGGCTTGCCGGGGACTTGTTCGTTCCTTCGGCTCCCTAGTCCCAGCCCCTGCACTGCCTTCAACGCCTTTAGGACTGCATTCAACACCTGCGCCCAGTTTCGCCTCGATCGTCCAACCGTCAAGTTTTTGCGCACCCAGACTTTACGTCTTCGGCGCATGTTTTTCTAAGGCGAGATGATGTAAAGGCGCCTCTTACCCCCTCATACGTTGGCCTGTACCGCGTACAAGACGACCACGTCCGCGTCTATCCAGCTGGATGGTCGTGAAGAGGTAGTCTCCTTGGATTGCCTCAAACCCGCATACATGGAGAAACCTCCCCAGGAGCTCCCCTCGGTTGTTGCTGGCGTATGTGCCGACCTGCCTGCCGCCGAGGCACCCTCATCCCTGCCCCATCGGCGCGTACATTTCGCCGTTCTGTCTGGGCGAGGGACCCTGCAACGCACAGCGACGCTGTCAAGTGGGGTCGCTAATATCGGCGGTCCCAGCAAGGAGATGAAGAAAGTAAAGTTGAACGGCCCGTGCCGTGCTTGCGCACCGAGCACGTGCCGTTCAGTTCGAAAAGCCTGCCACGCTCGACCTCTTGTTCTGGAGCTCCGCTGCGACCCCGTAAATTCTCTGCAAGCGTATTCAGTAAAGCGCACTGTCTTTGGAACCGTCTAACCGACTTCGGCTGCACAGATTTCTTCAACCAGCATTGTCAGCGCAGCTGGTTTTGTAAGAACCTCAGCTTTGCACGCTGAAACTCACTCGCATCAGTAACCTAACGAAGTCTTTTTTTGTCACATTTTTGTTCATACGAGCCAATCCCTGATCCCTTGCCTACGCACGAATAAACTGGAACGCTTTCTGAAGCCCTTTGTTTTTTTTACTGCAGTATTTACCGGCTGCGTTGTGCTAAAAGGTGTAAGCTCCGTGTGCTTCAGAAAGCCGAGCAGTTATTTCTTCACCAGAAGGTTTAGGAGATGTTTAACGTTGAACATTCTGCGTTCAAAGCTAGAAGCAAAATACTAAGTGGGGAAATTAAACTCAGCATTATGGGTATGATGCGATGGCGTTGAAGGGTTAATGACCATATTCGCGGAATCGGTCAGTCGCTAATTTGCGCTCATAGACCCCTGCGAGTGGTAGAGCGGTTAAAGGATGGACCACTGCCCTTAGATGGCGAGTTTTGCCACCCGTTGGTATTGTGAGATCGAGGTTGCTCTTCTCGAGCTACGTCTCGCGACCAATTTTAATGTAACTGCCTTCTACCACTTTGGACAGTTTGCTTACAACACAGTGGGCAAGTTGTGATCACGCCACAAGGTCACGAGACCTGGGTGCCCTATCTAGGTTGCTTAGCAGAGTTTCTCGCGGATTTTTCTTTCATAGTCAACGACTCCGACGACGAAATCGACTTTTCTGCGACGTGGACTACTTAAAGCTGCCGCGAAAACAACAAAAATTGAAGCAGCTGAAAGTTTTTATTTTCTGCGTTTCATCGATATGACATTGTCTTTCGAGTCACTGAGCGGCTGAATTGCAAAGCATGGTTAGTGACCTATACAGGCAGGGCTGAAGGGTGGTTCTAAAAATTGATTCGCAAACAACCAGAGTAAAGTTGAACAGTCTCGCAAGGGAACAACAGTTTATAATTTGTGGCCAGGTGCTGGAAGTGGCAACGGAATAAGTGCACTTAGAGCAGGTGGTGACCGTAGATCCGGAACTCGAGCGGGAAAAAACTAAGAATATGACTGGGATGGAACGCTTTGGCCTGTTCTCTTTGATCATGAATAGCAATATATCAATTTCTCTCTACAGAAAAGTATGTCTGCTGTTTCAGCGAACACTTTCAAAAATTGTCAAAGATAGGCTTTTGAGGGTAAAAATATCGGTTCTGCGGCATAGTATTGTAACAGGCAGAAATATATATATATATTTACAAATGGAGATTGCAGGTATATACAGCAAGAGACAGCCAACGAGCGTTACAAGAAAGGCCAGCGCCCGAAAATACTTCATTCTCCTCGTCCACCACAAACAAGCACCAAACTTGGTCACCTTCTGTGCCCAAGCCGATGCCCGTAACATAATCTCTGTCGGAAAAAGCACCGCTAGGAAGAAAACGTATAAGGGGCGTGGTATGGTTTAAGCCGAGCAACATGTACGACATCAGTCACGGGGCGGGTGGTTGACGTCGCAGAAGAGACCGGGCTAATTTCGTACGTGACGTCGGTCACCTGGTGAAGGGCTGAATATAGGCCAGTGTAGCGGGGTAGCAGCTTTGTAGACAGACCAACGCTGCGAGAGGGACAACAGAGGAGGACAAGGGACCCCGGGTAGAAGTGCACGGCCCGATTTCGGTCGTAGTAAATGACCTTCTCCTTTACTTGAGATGCGGAGAGATCAGCGTCAGCAAATTGGCGCGCCATGGCGGAGCGTGTAATGGTATCCTGTGCGCACTGTGGGCGTAGCGATGGCGGGCGGAAACAACGTGTCCAAAGGCACGTGAGGATGGCGGTGCAACAAAAGATAGAAAAGAGAACAGTTTGAAGCGTCGTGTTGGACGCTGTATAAGCGAATGGGATACAAGGCAAAACTTCATCCCAATCGCGATGGTCGGCAGAGATGTATATAGATAACATATATCTGTGAGAATTCGATTCCGACTTTAGGTGACGCCATGTCTGAGGATGGTAGGCTGTGGGTAGTTTGTGGTGGGTTGAAAAGACCGCAGGACGTCGTCGAAGACTTCCGGCAAGAAATAGCGGCCGTGGTCGGCGAGGACTTGCCGTGGGGCACCATGGTGAAGGATGATGTTGCGCAGAAGGAAGCCAGCGGCATCTGTAGCGCAACTCGGCGGCAACGAACGCATGATTGCATATCTTGTGACAAGTCGGGGGCGACAGCAATACACTTATTGCGAAATGTGGTTAGGAGGAAAGGTCCAAGTAGGTCAGGACCGACACGATAGAAAGAAGCGGGAGGTATGTTAAGAGGCTGAAGGTGACCAGCAGGCAGGACAGATGTTTTTTTTTTGCAGGCGTTGGCACATGTCGTAGGTGGCGACATAGCAACCCACGACACAGTATAATCCTGGCCAAAAGAAATGGCGGCGGACGCGGTCGTATCTCCGCGACACACCGAGATGTCTGGCGGTTGGCAGGTCGTGAAGTTTGCCCAGGACCGCTGAGCACAGGCGCTGAGGCACGACAACCAAAAGGGCAGGCCCATCAGGGCGGAGATTGTGCCAGTACAGGGTGCCATCTTCAAGCACAAAAGGTCGCAGTGAGGAATCAGGACGTCCTTCAATAATCTTCCGTAACGAAGGATCGCATGGCTGTTTCGTAGCGACGTTGAGCAAGTCAAAAATGGCTAAGAGAGAAGGTTCCATGTCGTTTTCATTTCAGCCAGGATGATATACAGGGCGACGAGATACGCAGTCAGCGCCCTGGTGCAGACGCCCGGACTTGTGCACTACAAGTGAATGAGTATTCCTCAGTCTTAAGGCCCAGCTACCAAGACGTCCCGTGAGGTCCTTGAGAGAAGAAAGTCAACAAACGGCATGATTATCGGTCACGATGGAGAAAGGATGGCCGAAGAGGTAAGGGCGGAATTTAGGAACTGCCCAAATGAGAGCCAGGCGTTCACACTCGTGATGGAGTAGCTGCGCTCCGCGGCCGAAAGGAGACGGCTGGCGTATGCAAATACGCGTTTCTGGCTCTGCGGCCGCTGGGCTAACACAGCATTGATCCCGTGTCCACTGGCGTCGGTGCGAACTTCACGGTTCAAACTTGGATAAAATAGGTGACGTGGTCAGCAGCAGCATTGAAAAGGCTTCCACTTGGGTGGGGTCCGAGGTAAAAGGAACGTTGTTCTTCAGGAGGTGTGTCAGTGGACGGGCGTTAGCTGCGAAATCTGGAACAAAGCGGCGGAAGTATAAACAAAGGCCAATAAAGCTGCGGACATTATTTGGAGAGTGATGAATAGGGAAATATTTGTCGGTGCGAGCTTCTTGCGGGTCCGGGCGTTTTCCCGGCGCATCAACGAGATGGGTTAGGGTGTTGAACTGGTGGCGGCCGATTTGACACTTTGATGAGCTGAGCTGAAGCCAGGTGGCGTGAAAAATTGCCAAGATCGCAGAGAACCATTCAAGAGGAGTTTCCAAGGTAGATGAGAAGATTGCAACATCGCCGTTGTAACACAGACTTGTTTACCAATTGAATCTTCAAAGAAGCGAGTCCATCATCCACTCGAAAGTGGCCAGAGCATTACTAGCATCACAGAGACCAAACGGCATTACTTCAAACTGATACAAACCGTCGGGCGTAATGAAGGTCGTTTTTTCGCGGTCCATGCCGTCCACAGCGATCTGCCAGTATCAGGAATGAGGGGCGATGGATGAGAAATAGTTGGCTCCATGAAGGCAGTCCAGGGTATCGTCTCTACGGTGTAATGGATAGACGTATTTTTTTGTAATTCGGTTGAGGTGGCGGTGATCGACGCAGATGAGCCGGGTACTGTCGTTCTTTTAACTCAGACCACAGTAGAGGTCCAGGGATTTGAGGAGGGCTCAGGTATTCCTTCTCTAGCATTTTGTCAACTTCCTGTTGGATGACAGTCCGCTCGGCACTGGAGAATCTGTACGGCCGCCGATGAGTAGCAGAGGAATCGCGTGTATTAATTCTATACTTAACAATGGACTTTCGGCCCAAAGGGCGCTCAAGAAAATCAAAGACGGCACGAAAAGGCTCCGAAATGCGTCGAAGATGGTGAGCTTGGGCAGGCGACAGGTCGGGAGCTATCATTTTCGATTACTCGTCGGCTGCCACCGCTACAGTAGGCGATAGGCGACTAGAAGAGGACGGCACGGATGTGCTGATTCATGAGGTGCAGCATACGTATATTGGGCTAATGCCACACCTTGAGGAAGCGGCTGGACAAAGGCGGCAGAGTTTAAAACTGGTAGGTACGTAAGGTTGGTGGAAATGGCGACGATTTTATGCGGAAAAGCAAGATGTTCTGCCAGGAGAACGTCCTTAATGGGAGAAACGATGTAATCACTACCAGGAAGACGCGGGACAGAGGAGAAGCAAGTGTAGGCCGCGGCTGCAGGTGCCAAGAGAACCAAATCAGCAGTACACAGGCGATGGACAATGAGGTCGGCGGGTTCCGGTACAAAAAGTAGGTCGAGCTGGGCGACATTTGAGAGGCAGTCGAGGATGGTCTTGAGGGCAATGAGCAAGCGCAGCAAATAGAACGCAAGTATAGCATCCGCGATGTACACATGGGCAGCTCACATGCGAACTACGACATATGTTCCACCATCGTCCACAGGGACAACGGCTGAGGGGGCCGGCACCAGCACTTTTCGCAAGCGACGCTGAAGTATGAAACACATCACTGGCACCTGCACTCCGCTATCGATTAAGGCAGTCGCAACCGTACCAACCACGTGCACGTCATTCAAGTTTCCTGTCGTGCGGAAAGTAAAAGGAGTTTCGGTTTGGGTCGTGAAAGCAGCATCACCTCCAGACGCCGCAGCATCAGATTTCTAGGCTGCCTAGCAGCATCAGCTTGCTAGGCAGGGGACGACTGGCGGCGACGTCTGCGCGGTGGAGTGCGACGGCGCCGGGGTGACAACGTGCGGCTGCAGAGAGGGGTCTGGGCGTCGGGGCTCGAGAAATGCGATTCAGATGGCGACGAAGTGCGGCGGAAATAGACGGAGTCCGCATAGAGGGATTAGGTGGATGTTGGAAGGGTGTGGCCGTGTCAACAGATGTGGCCAACTCGAGAGCAGTTAAAGCAGATCGGCCTCTCGTCAGACATTCTCTATTCATCTGAGTTGCGTTGGTGCCGAGGATAGTATGGAGGGCGAGGATTGTTGCGGATTATATTGCGGCCATGGGCTTGAACAAAGAAGGTGAAGAAGTATGGTGTTTGTGTGTCTTGAACGAGGATTGAGGACCGGTGAAACGCGGCTGGGTTCTTCGGAACTGATGGAGCACATTGGTTTCAGACCCAGACTTGCGAATTCTTGGCGGACGACCGCTTGAATTAGGGAGCCTGAGGGAGTCTGGCCGGATGCCAGTGATCGGAAAGCGGCGGGTGACATTCCCTCCAGTTGGCGACGTACAATCCGGGTCAGGCTCTCGGATGTCGGCGTGGGGCGCGGGAGGGCCGAGTCAACGCAGGATGGCGTTGCAGCTCTATTCGGCAGCCGCGTCAACTGGTGGGTAATGCGGCGACTCTTCGCTTGTTCCTGGGTTCCTGGGTAATCCCATCAACCGTCGCACAGTTCTTATAAACGCGGAGGTTGAAGGCATCATCTCCGATGCCTTCGAGGGCGTGACCCACCTTGTCACTCTCAGACATAGTACCATCGACTTTCAAGCACAGCGCTAACATGTCCTGGTTGTACGATACATAAGACTCCGTCGACGTCTGTGCACGGCAAGCGAACTCCTCCTTGGCGGCAAGCTGTCCGCCGATTGCCTTCCCGAGCAGGTCCCGGGGCTTCTGCTTGCAGGTCCCCAAACTGGTGAGCTCGTTCTCATGTCTCTTGAACCACACCCGTGCTGTGCCTTTAAGATAGAAGATCACGTTGGCCAGCTTAAGGGTAGGATCCAACCAGTTATGTGTGCTGACGCGCTCGTACATCGCGAGCCAGTCCTCCGTGTCAGCGCCGTCTGTTCGCAGAAGGTCCCGTGGTCGCGTGGGTACGCAGTGATGACCGTGGGGGCGGCACGGGCCGGTGCTTCATCGCCTTCGAGTTACACGGTAGAAGAACTTGGAAGAAGGAGTGCGCTGCGGTGTTCTGTTTTAGCTGCTGCGGCACCCAGTACCTGCATCAATAATGTAACAGTAAAAAATTGGCGGGGGCTTATACTCTGTTTCATACATAGCTGTCAACGCAGCCAAGGCTACGGCGCCTGTTCGCGCTCCTCGTCCGCATCGTAATGTAGTGCGTCGAAAGTGACAAGAGTAATGAACTCAAAATTAGTTATTTTTGGTTAATATTGCAGCATAATAATAATGGTGTTTTATTTTGCAAAAAGATTGCTTTTTCTTTAATGTTCTTCAAAACAGAGTGCCTTAGTTTTCTGTTTTTTTTTTCGGCTCCTCCTGTATCAGGTTTTCGCAGCTAGGCCGGCCGGTGATGTCTTCCGCGTTCGTCTTTCGGTTTCCGAGTATGGAGAAAATGGCACCGCTATCGCCTACTCGCTTGTTTTCTTCGCCCACTGCGGCTTCAAAAACATCTCCTGCTCGCCTGTTCTCCAAGCTGAAGTCTCCGAAATTTTCGAAAGACTCCAAGCAGGTTATTGTCAACGTTTACTCTAGCGTAAGGAAGCGCTTCCCGGAGAAGACTGTGCGCGAAGTTCTCGAAACTGTGGGCGAGATGACCGGGGTGAGCCCTCGGACAGTTGCGAGGTTCAAGAAGGAAGGTCTCGCTACTGGAATAAGATCACCGCAAAAACGACCTAGCCAGGTGACCATATCTAGCTCTCGCAGTGTTAAATATGACAGCTTTGCAGTCAACGCCATCCGACTCAAGTTACATCGTATGTATGCCGAACGCGAAATACCTACTTTGGACAGAATCCTGGATGAAGTGAACGAAGATGCCGATTTGCCGGACATGAGTAAGGCTACCTTGTGGAGGCTACTAAAAGATATCGGTTTTAAGTTCGAAAAACGAAAGCGAAGTCTTGCACTCATCGAGCGATCTGACATCGTAGCCTGGCGGCGCCGGTATCTCAGAGCTATCAAAGCGTTCCGGAGCCAATGAACCACGGTACCTCGTCGTCGTCTTCTCACAATAACAATGTCACCTGCAGCGGCAAGTGCGCTAATATACGACACCACTTGTTGCGTTCGATGGCCTGTGCAGCGGAATCTCTGCTCAGGGCCTAAAATTGCAGAGCTTTCAACAATCCCTATCTCGCCGCACTAGCTCACTCCCATAACACACCGAATCCGACATCTAATACAAAACATTACTACGACCGGAAGGACTTCAAAGAATTTTCCTTGTGACAACAGCTCAAAGAGGAGACCCGAGTCAGACGCTCCTCACTTTAAAGCCGCCGAGTATACCGATCAATACAAGGTTTCCGCTAGCCGAGGCTGCTCCGAATAATCGACGCCACACTGAATTCTATCACCACACAATGATTCATTGTGTGCCGCGTGCTAAAAAGTCGTTCAGTACCCGAGAAAAGCACTTCGCAATCACGTCCGTCGCCAATACACTACACTGCCTTTTCCCTTCGAGACAAGTAAACAGCGCTGTGTTTTTCAAAGTAGGTATTAGAGTTTGACAGTTTCGAGTTTCTACCTAATGAATCTTTTAAAAGAAATAAAAAAAAATAAAAAAAAACCACCCGAGCAGGGAGTCGAACCTAGGCCCTTTGTAAAATGAACAGAAAGGCGCGCGCTTCGTACCACTCAGCCACGACGCGAGGCGGACGGATACATTTTGCTTGTTTTTTGCAGCGGACTACTTTCGTACCTTTGGCAGCGTTGACAGCTATGTATGAAACGGAGTATAGCTTTGGTTAAGCCTGGTAGGTTGCGAAAGCGCGCAGCACCTGCAATTGAAGGAACGCAGTACGCCGCGTCTACAGGTCACGCGTGGCTACCGGGCTTTTGACGAAAGGAAATTGCGCAGTAATCCTCTGTCATCTCGGTGGACACCCTAACCGCACCGTAAAGGAAGGGAGGAACGCGACCACCCGTTCGGCGCAATGCCTTGTTGTTGCGTATGAAACAAAGAGAACTTGTAGAACGCCGCCGGGCTCGCCATTCTGCGACATAGGCGCGGTGCTTAGCCAACCGCTCTTGCCTTTCTCTTTTTTCATCTGTCTCCTCGGCACGGCTCCGGCGTTTGCGCGCAGCACGTCGCTCCACCGACGCCTTGTACAACTCCTCAGACAACTCCTCATGGCTTCCGCATGGAAGCTGAAACGTCTTCGTCTTCATATTAAACAACCTTTTGGTTGGCGTTCCTTCTATTGACTTCATGAATCTTCTTCCCAACCAGATGAGTTTTCGTCGAACGTTAGATTTCTTCGACTAAGCGGAGCGCGCCTGCGGCGCCCCGTGTATCCTCTCCTAGCGAGCGCCCTCACGCGGCGGGCCGAGGAGGCCGTCACGTGGTAGCCGCCGCGCCGAGCGAAGGAAGGACTACGGCCGAAGAGACGAATTGGGGCCCCTGCTCTCCTCTGGTCGTGACATCACTCTGTCACGTGGTTGTGCCACGTGACAATGAAGGAACGACCTCCGCTGACGACAGAAAAGTGCTAGCAATATTGCTTTCGCAATAAAATATATATAGTTACAAAAGGGGTTTGCAGGTATATACAGCAAGAGAAAGCCAAAGAGCCATACAAGAGCCCGCGCGCGGAAACACTTCGTCCTGCTCGTCTCCCACAGACAAGCACCATACTTCGTCACCTTCTCTGTTCAGATCTATGGCCGTAGCAGTATTATCAATGTTGTCGGCCACCAAAAAACCGCTGAATTACTTTAAGTAGTGAGATGGTTAACCAATTTTGGATAATTAACTTTTTTAAGTAGTGAAGCTAGGCACCCAGCTGCAATTAGAGATTTCTAGCCGGTCAGTAGAATAGCAATATCAGTTGTTAGAAATTCGAAAATTCGATTACCCTTGGAGTTGCGGTTCGACAAAATTTGGCGTTTTCAACTAGTTAGGTGCACTCGAAGGGTTGCTTTGCTTTTATGTTTTCGAAAGCGCATGTATTTTCGCAGGATCCATGGAGATTTTGTCCAGCCACAGCGGCGAGGGCAATAGCGTTTTCCAAATTCTAAAAACTGCTACGGCTACTAAATTGGAATTGCAACTGTGCCCTAACTCTGATAGTTAAAAAGTTAATAAAAGTATGTTAACCAGCTTACTTATTAAGAAGATTGAACACTTTTCTGGTGTCCACCAACTCTAGTAATACTACGCCGCAAAATCCATATTTTAGCTCAAAAGGCCTATATTTTTAATTCTTCAAAGTGTTCACTGAAATACCTGGTATAACAGCTGTATCTTGCCGGTACTCGCCTGTGGGGCTGAAATGTGGAGGCCAACGAAGAGGGCTCAACTTAAATAGAGGACAACGTAGCGAGCTATGGAAAGGAAAAAGATAGGTGACAGGAAGAACACATTGCGTGAGGGATCAAATTCTGGTTAATGACATCTTAGTTGAAATCAAAAAGCAGAAATGGACTAGTACAGGGCTTGTAATGTGAAGGAAGGATAGACGGCTGTCCTTAAGGGTAACTGACTGGGTTCTACGAGAAGGAAAACATAGCAGAGGGCGGCAGACATATGGGCGGACCAGACGCAGCTGCCACAGGACACAATTAAGCGGAGATATATGGAAGGGGAATTTATCCTGAAATGGCCGTAATCCGGCTGATGATGCTGATATTTGTAGTGTCTGTTATCATGTGTTGAGTTTACTTGAAGGTATTAGGTGCCAGATTTTTCTCAGACCATCTGGCTGAAAGTGCCCTATGATGTGGCACTCTACTTTAAAAGACAAGCATGTTGCCATGTTTTGATATTGCGACGTATCATTGTAGCGTCCGTTCGTTCGCGCAAGGCCGCAGAAAAGGGGTGTTATCATTTTTGTTCGTGACGCGAGAAGCGACCGGTCTAATCTCAATTGTTCACAGCCATGAACAGCTGCATCTACGTGTTTCCAGATTACTCTAGATGATCTCGACTTGTTATCTGGAAGTTTCCTTGCCAGCTTTAAACTGAACAATGCCGCGAGCAGCGGGCATTCGTAGATCGACGACCGACGAGCACGTTTGTTGCTTACGCCGCCGCCGAGTGATTCAGTTCTTTTCCGGGCGCAAGTCAGCCCAAATAAAGAGCTTCGTTTCCAAGATTGGTTGGTGTCTCCCTGACCGCTGGACTGCCGTCACTACAACGTGACAATATTGCCACAGACGAGCAGAGACGAAGTAATAAAAGTGAAATAAGAGGAGGAAGTTGGGTAGGCTAAGCGCTACGCTTTCGGGTTCACACAAAGTTAATTTTGAGCCACTCGGGAAATGATGTGAAATGTGAAAAAAAATGCGCTACTTTCCTGTCGTCTCTATCCTTTTTCCTGCCAACGTCTATTTAGCGCACAGCCTTTCAAATAGGAAATGATGTGTTGAGAAGAATTAATTGTGCACAGCCACGTGCTGCCGTAAACAAGGGAGAGCAGACCATGCGGCAGTATATAACATTGTGCTTTAAGCGGGTCGTATGTACGGATTCCACTATAGCTTCCAAAATTTCACTGCTGGGAGTTGCAGCGAACACGGGGACGCAACCTGCAGTCCGCGATGGCACGACAGTATCTCGGGATACACGAAGCACAGTTTCTGCGTCACCAGAGCTTTCCTTGAATCTGGGTACAATCATACGCTCAAAATAAACCTCACCACTTCCAGAGTAGATTGTTCCTCCACACAGCTTCAGAAAGTTCATTCCCGAAATGACGTCATGGGCAGAGTTAGGAATAACGATGAATTCCACTTGAAAAACGGCTCCACCCAACTCAACTTCCAGATTACACACCTTTAAACCCTTTAAACCCACACCTTTAAACACCTCCAGATGACGCAACCGCTCGCCACTCACGCCACGAAACGGAGGGGTTTCATTGCATTTGGACATAACTTTCCGTCCCAGTAAGCGCCTAAATATCCCACTGATCACAGAAACAGTTGCACCTGTATCAACAGGAGCTGATTTAGAGATGGCATTAACGGCCGAACAAACCTTTGTTCTTAAACATTGAAACAGAAGGAGGGTTATTAGAACACAGCGTTCATCCAGCGGCCTCACCTCCATCGGTCACGCTTGTTAGTTTCTCGGACGAGGCGACGGAGACCTCCGCGTGCTAAGCGCGAGAAGAGGAGTCACACTCCGATCCGACGCCGGGGAAAAATTCAGAAGGGTGGTGTGCCGAAGCTCCATTAGAGGCTACGTAGTCAGTCGTGGTAGGTTTATTCTGATATTCCGGTCGCGCTGTGAAGGTTGATGGCCCGTATCGGGAAGGCCGACGGTGGTGGCAAAATATGGAAATATGTCTACAGGGTTCCCGCAGCAAAAGCAAACCAAAGGCGGGCGTTCAAAGGTTAGCGCATGGTAGTATTAAAACGTGCCGGGCTCCATTGAGAACGCGCCACACCGTGCGTTCTCGTCGTGGATGGGCTGTGGCCACTAGCGGTAGCGTTGGCCATGGTGCGACCTCGGAGCGTTGCGCGGTCGAGAAAGAGATGCTTGAGGAGTAGGTCACTGCGAAGTCGTCGAGCCCTTGGGCTGCTTCAGTAATTTTTTTCTCAAGAAAGGCGGCCCATGTTGATTTTGTCTGGCCTACCACAGTTTAAACGCCATCACCAAATAGGATGTACAGTCAGGGACAGAAGTCTCCGGACCACGTGTTCCTCTAACGAAGCCGATAGCTCTGCTATTAATCGGCGGCTGGAGACTACACTTGGGGAGGTAAAAGTTAAATTTTTGTTCCTTCATCTCCACAAGTGCGGTCTCCAGCCGCTGTCTAATAGCAGAACTATAAGCTTCGTTTGTGGAACACGTGGTCCGGAGACATTTGTCCCCGACTGTACACCCCTTGCCTCGTGTTGATGACGCCAGACAGTGTCTCTCTCGCGCGTCTTATTTTTCATTTTGCGGAGATCTTGCGTAGATCTGCGATTAGGTTACTGGCAGATTCCGGTGCATCCGGCAGACAAAGAAAAAACAGCGTTTTTTACGCTTGATGACCTCTTTGAATTTAACGTGCTGCCACCTGCACTTTTCCATGCGTCTGCGACTTTTCAGGTTTATAGACAGGGTGTTGCGAGGCGTGAAATAGAACATTTGTCTATGCTACTTCACTATGTCGTCATTTTTAGCAAAACGTTGGACCAGAATAACGACCGCTTAGCTCGTGTATTAGACTGCTTGTATTACCCCGGCCTGGTCCTCAATTCGAAGAAGTGCCGCTTTGACGAGCGTCGAGCGTTGGGGCTCGGCTATATTCTTGATGAAAAGGGCGTGAGGCCAGATCCTCCAAAAACGGCGGCTGTGGAGTCACTTCAAGCACCACGGACTGTCAAAGACATCTGCCGTTTCTTGGCGTTATGTTGCTGTTTCTGGCGTTTTAGTCACCGCTTTGCCCACTTTGCCTATTCGCTGACGTTCCGTCTCCACAACGGAGCTTCGTTTGAATGGACTCCCGAGTGCAATGACTTGTTCCGCCAGCTGAAGTTCCTCTAGGCTTCACAACCCGTCCTCAGGCATTTTGAGCCCTTCACTGTAGTATACTAATGATAGTGGTATTGGTCCGGTGCTGTTGTGGTTCAGCGCCACCATGATCGGTATCAAGTTATTGCATGTGCGAGATGCTCTCTCAAGAGAGAGAGGGTGTGGTAGATGGTCCTTTGCGATCACAAAATGAACAAGGGAGGGGAAAACCTCAGGTTGCTTGAGCCAACGTTTCGACAAGGGAACTTGTCTTCGTCTGGGCAAAGCGTTCATCATTGGTAGGGATTAAATAGGGCCTTCGCTCCGAGGAGGAAGGCCCCGGGGGTGGGGAAGAAAAGTGGTGTGAGAGGGGATGCGTGTCAGGAAGGGGAGGGAGGGGAACAATGATTCACCTCCTTGATGAACCTTGATGATACGGATGTTATATACACTTTCATACTTAAGTTTAAGTGAATTTTAAATATCTATTAAATTTCGGAATGATAAAGCTGTGTTTTTCTTAAAATAGCATTAACCATATCCAGTCGACACAAGGATTGTAAACATTGCGAGGAAGAGCCTAGAAATTTTAAAAAATAATTGTGCTGGACCATGAGCGCACTCCTTGGGAAATTTTCTGAATGACGAGATCATTCGCTTTCAAGTGATGTTTCAATAGAAAGAATCATGGAATATCTTTCCCGTTAATTACCGTACCATTTTCGCCCCGCTACCCAGCACAGCTGCCGGTAATGTTCGACGGCGCATCCCACAAACCTACGCTGGTGTAGCGTGTTGTATATATGCCACAGTCAGGTAAGCGAAAAAAATATTTAAATCGGACTGAATTTCATTGAATGTAATTTTGTTCGTTCATGCGGGGCCTAGGACAAGAAGCGGTAAAAAAAAAAGATGGCTTCTTTTTCGCGTTCCTTCCCGTATCATATTGTGCTGACTATGCCATTGCATACTAAACTTTGCGTCTTATTTGCTCGGTATATTTTAACTGTTTTCTTTTCCTGCGGTTTGTGTGTCAAAAAACGAATTTTTTGCAGCTTTCCCGCCAAGAGAAGCATGCAGTGTGTGTCAAACTGAAGGTAAGCTTTCGATTTTCCATCCTTCAAAACAGAAACGAACGCGTGAACGCGACTGTAGAAATCCAACACAGCAAGGAAACCTACAAGTAAACCTTTCATGTACTTGTGAAAAAAAAGAAACAGTTTCTGCGGTGGCAGCTTCTGCAGAAATGCGAGCAAGCAAACAGACAGCTTTGCAGCGGCGACAATAGGGCATGTAGTACTACATATAGTATAGACCATGCTATATCAGTAGTTCATAGCATAGAATTATTTTTGTGGGTCACTGTATTAGTGATGATGAAGGGTTAAGTGCAATGTCTCAGTTTTATTTTCTACAGACTGCTACCCTTAGTTGAGGCTGTCACAGGTTTGGTAAGAGTTTTCCATAGAAGAACTAGGTAAATAAAATATCAAGGAGAAAAGCTATGAGAAGGACTCAAATGTTTCTCAAAACATCGAACAGCACTTGAAAATATTCACACGATCAATTGAAGAAGTGAAAACAGGTGTAATCGTAAAAATTTCAGCGGAAGCGATTAACGAACAAGTAAGAGATGTCGATAGAATAAATGGCATTATAGGTCGTAAAGAATACTACGCGTTCTGATTCTCATTTTATTGATTTTTATTGTTCTTGTTCATGGCATTACTAAAAGACAACGGGCAACTCGTACCTTCTGATTTTTTGCTCAAGATTAAAGTTTTCTTAAAACTTCAGCCCAAGTTCTTTGCTCTTTAAATATTATCTTTTAAAGCATTCCACATATGCACGACACTGCCCTGCGGTGCAGAAGAAAATTCCACAAAATGTCACTATTGCTACGGACATTAGATAAGCGGCTCCTGAAGCCAATTTTTCTTTCGGTCTTTATGACTAAGTGCCGCTATTGAATGTTGCAGCAAATGCGACGCCATATTTATATTCCTCAAGGTGGAATGAAGTCCAGAGAAAGGTATATTTAATATCACATGAGTATAATCCTAGCTACATGGCCCCCGAAATAGTGCAGCTTTCTCAAACCCTTGAATGTCAAGAAAAATTCTTACTGACGCTGGGCCCGAACCACGAGCGAAAATAGGCCTGGCAACGTGTATGCAATCATACCAGATTTTTCTGGCTGGCCACAAAAAATGTATGCGACGACATGACCTTTGCGAAAGTTCCCGCCATTTGCGTTGGCTAGATAAGAACTTCTGCTGTCATTCTGAAATTTTTGCTAAAAATATCTAGGATACTTCTTGCTGGTCATCCTGTAATGCTGCTCAGGGAGCGAAATTCAAGACGAACGTTTTGAAATTATGTTGCCGCTAACGTCCGGGGCTGGTGCCTTTTCTTCCGCTCAGAGCAGCGCATCCGGCGACTTGTCAGCCTCACTAAGGCGCCGTGCAACGACTTCTACGAGTTCGTATGCGGGCGCCTGGAGCGCGAGTTGAAGGCCTCAGCCTCCTGGTCGCCCGTCTCTCAAAGCACCCTTGTGGCTGACAGCATCGAGCGCCGCATGCTGCTATTCTTACAGGGTGAGCCTCGAATTGGTCCCCATCGCTAAATCGTGGTGATAGATGCAACATTAAGAGATCGGAAGCGGGCGGAGTGGTTGAGAGAACAAACGCGGGTTAATGACATCCTAGTTGAAATCCAGAGGAAGAAGTGGGCTTGGCCAGGGCATGTAATGCGAAGGCAAGATAACCGCTGGTCCTCAAGGGTAACGGAGTGGATTCTAAGAGAACGCAAGCGTAGCAAGGGACAGCAGAAGTCGTAATGTCGATTATCTGCCCACGCTTGTCTACATTGAGCTTTGGTGTTTGTGGAATTAGCTTTGAGCGCTGCAGCCACGCACGTGTGAATGATATTTTGCTTTCGCAGGGTTACAAGCGCTTAACAGTTTTAGAACAGGGCTAGCACGGACCGTCCTTGCTGCGGATTTGCAGTCAGTGTCTCTAGAGCATTCGTCTAATGTTCGATGCACGGAAAGTTATTGGCTCAACCGCGCGCATATGTACAGCGTTCAGAGCGCGCCTGTCCGCCTCGACTACATCAGTGGGCCTGTTATTTGCGACAACGCCGCTGGCCGCTTTATCATAACTGAGGGGGCTGCTACTGGGCTGTCCCCCAGTAGCAGCAGGTTGCCGCGCCATCCAGTCATTTCATGATGTTCTTTTCTGAGAGGCGTCGAGGGCGTTTCGGGGCGCCGTGTTGCGACACAGTGACCAACTCTATGTTCAAGCAGTTAGTGCGAAGCATAGGTTACATACACGGGGTGGTATTATGACCACGGATGCTTTAGTGATCCAAAACTATCGATAGTACTATCGATACTGTCGATAGTTGATTCACTATCGAACTATCGATGGTGAAAAAAGACTATCGTTAGTACTATCGATAGTGAGCTATCGATAGTTAATACTTTCGATAGTAGTATCGATAGTACTATCGATAGTACTTTCGATAGTTTTATTGATAGCACAATCGATAGCCGTATCGATACTACTTGTTATATATAGTTCTATCAATTCTATAAAATTAACCACGCATACCCACTGCATCCTAAACTTGGTGTCCCGGGTGTGGTATGGAGGCGCTGGTATGAGTATCTCACAGGACTCGCCGGTTTTCGCGGCCTGCGCGTCACCGAGCTCTGCAGACGTTCCCTACGTAAAGTTGCTGGATAAAATGTTAATGTACGAATGTCCTAGTTGCGAAGCATGTGTGCGAAAACCATTTCTGCAGGGGTTACATCAGCAAGACGACGTCTGCTGTGCACGATGGTGTCCAGCAAGCCAGCACAGCTTGTGCTGTTTGTTTTTTCGTCGGATGCAATTCCAGGCATTTTTCCGAACTGTCCCTGAGCATGTTAAAGCACCACATCTGGTCGAAATTTACCCGGAGACCTCCACTACGGCACCCCTCATAGCTTGAGTCTGTTAGGAACGTTAATTTTCATGAGGCCGTGAAACCAATCAGGTAATCCAAATGTTTTGGTTATATCGCTGGCCAAGAAATGCATAATATCGATATTGGTACTATCGTGAGTGATACTATCGATAACAACATTACCGATAGTAATACTATCGTTTCTACAATCGACAGTATTACTATCGATAGTAATACTATTGATAGTAGAATCGATAGTAGACTATCAATAATACTATCGATGGTAGCGCTATCGATAGTTATTTTACACTATCGATAGCTTAAAAAAACTGTCGATACTATCGATAGTCAATTTCCCGATAGTTTGCATCACTAGGATGCTTACTGGCAAAGAACACGAAATACCCGTCTTTGCCTGAAATTCTTGCCTGAACAGCTGGCGTTGCAAAGTTGAGAAATTCTTCCAGCTTTACCGCGTTGTTTACGCTGCGAAATCTAGCGATAAAGAACAGAAACTAGAAAAAAATACTTGCAGCTTTATCCCCGCAAACAAAATTAGCGTCTGGTGGAAGGCAGTACGAACACACCAGCGGAGAACCGGTCCTGCAGAATGCTATCTCGGCCTACTAATGAAATTCCTTCTGCGCAAAGGTTGTAGTTTCAAGATTCGTCGCTTTCTTCAATGATGCCATAGACTACTATCGTAAATGAGTAGCTATACTGCCCTGATGTGTGAGTTCTCAAACAGTGAATTGACGCTGACGCAGCCAAGAACTGAAGCACGAGGTGTACATATTTGGTCCTCTTTGAGCGGTGACTTCTCTGCTGCGCAACCTTGGCGACTTTTTGAATGATTTCTCTGCACTTGGTCAACGCGCATACTATGTTCTAGCCTCGAAGTATTTTAGTCATCTCAAATACGCTACCGGATACACATGATAGTGCACTTATTAGTAGGCGTGCTGCAGATGTTTCGTAACAAAACTCTTATTCCAAAAATGCATTGTGAACTTAAGTCTATGTGTGTTTTTTTGTAGATAGGGGGGATGCTACCTGGGCCCACCATTACGCCTGGAAGACTTGCGTCGAAGGTAACTACAATAAAATTTAATTTTATTCTTAGTGCTTGAGTTCAATTATGCTAGTAACTATTCCAGCTTTTTGGTCTTCGACATCACAGAAACCGCCGCACTCCTCTGCAGAAGGATCCCATTGCACTGTAGGTGCTCATGCTCGTCATCGATTTGGAGCTGTACACTGGGGACAAAATGCTTTCTTAGCTGTTCATGTCAGTAATGTTTTGTTTATATGCGCGCATAATCTGATGCTTTAATTTCCGAAATTCGTTTAATGGCCTCAGAATAATTAGATAATCTCAATACATTTAGGCCATACCTTTTGGTTTCAATGGGTGTGGATTTGTGCACGTATTGCGCTCGCATCGGCTCGTTTCTTTTTTTTTTTGCGGTCGTGTACCAGTGAGTTAACTACACAATCTTTTCAGCCCAGGACCGGAACTAGTCTGTAAGCTTTGCCTGAAACTCACTCCATCTCTGCTTTCTACAGTCCTGACACTACTTATGCTTTGTGCCGGTGATGTCGAAGCCAACCCTGGAACAAACATTAATGATGTTCTCGCACTGTCAAAAGAATGACATGCTGAAACATCAGAATCGCTTCTAGAAGAAAACAACAACAGCACGCAGTAAACAACATCCAAGACCCTGTCGCTGTAAATCAGAAAAGTATGTGCCATAAAAAGTGTCCCATAGTAAAGGGACACTGATGTAGAATGCTTAGTCAAAGTACACTGAGAGGCTATCGTCGAGTGTCAGCAATTATGTAAATATAACTGAAAAAAAATTAGTGATAATCACTAAAATTGCGTAAATGCACAAAAATAAAGTGCACATCGCGTCACTGCCTGCGCATTTCTGCAAGTGTGCCCGGACACGATTGGTTCAGCAATTTCTCATATAGCGCTGTTACGACGGCAAAGGCAAGTACCGTCGATGGAATTGCCGCGTCTAACTGTCGGATCGCTTGTTGAATTACTAACGCTTGGTGCTAGAGTTTGGTTGCAGATGAGCAAGCACGTCGTAGCATGCTGGCGCTCGGAGAATTTAGGCGTGTTTGGCCTCCGACAGAAATAGTACTAAGTCTCATTCTCAATGCAATAGCACGGTAAAAAGTTTTTTCTTTCGAAAAGAACCCAGTAGATCGAAGGCACGGGCTGAACGTGACAGGTCTCCACAAAATATTCTCATTCCTGCCCTAACAGCCGAATTTCACCACCAATCCGTGCTTAGCGCCGCGGTGGCTCAGTGGTTATGGTGCTCGGCTGCTGACCCGAAAGACGCCCGGGATCGAATTTTGTTGGAGACGAAATTCTAGAAGCCCGGATACTGCGCGATGTCAGTGCACGTTAAAGAACCCCAGTTGGTCGTAATATCTGCAGCCCTTCACTACAACGTCCCTCAAAGCCTGAGTCGCTTTGGGACTTTAAACCCTTACAAAGCAAATCAATCCGTTCTTATAGGCACCACCATTTCATATGAAAGAAGACCGTTTTCGTCTCTCCCAGTCATTGCTACGCACAGCGCAAAGACTCAAGTGCACAGATAGAAACCAGACCCAACAGAAAGTCCCTGTAGAATTGACCGGGATACCAACGAATAATCAAAAACGGATATACGTCAGCCCCAGTGAAATAAGAGACGAAATATATTCCCGTTTGCAATTCCAGAAGAACCAAATATTCTTGCCCGCGGCGAACAGAGAAGCACTGCGTGCGCTCCTTGTGCCTCGTTGTATTGTTGCAAGTAATCTCAGGTTGCTTTCAAAACGACAAGCAGAACTCAGAATCTACTGCGATGTGAAATATACATAACAGCATTCCACATCGCAGTAGATTTTGAGTTCTGCTTGTCGTTTTGAAAGCAACCTGAGATACATAGCAGCAGTCGCCCTTCACTACGGCGTCTCTCATTGCCTGAGTTGCTTTGGGACGTTAAACCCCAATAAACCAAACCAAACCACATAACAGCATTCGCAACTTCGGGGGTTCCTTGAATTTGCTTTCACACACTGCGACAGGAGGAGGAGTCAGACGACGCCTGCTGCAAACGGACGGACTCAGTCATGCTGAAGATTTTTCTGACACTTTCTTTTATTTTACAATTATTACTGGTCTGGCACTGGACCTTCTTGTAACCGCGCTAGAAATAGAGGCTTCTCACCAGAGAATGCTTTCCACCCCTGTTCTTGACTTTAGCAACCACTGATGCGCACGAACGTTTAAGTGCATGGGCTCTGTTCGGAAAAAAAGTTAAACAACAATTCACTTTACTCGTTCCCTCTGCAATGCTCCTCGCCGAGAACAGTAGAGAGAGCGCATCTAAAGACGCACGGTATTCTGATTAGTCGACTGACCAAACTATTAGTGAGTCGCACTAAACGAGCATGAATATACTGCAGAAAAGCGCGTACCGGCTTATTCATTTTATGTTATTTATTTGTGCATACTATCGGCCCAACCTGGACCAAGATAGGAGTGGACACAACATCAAACTTGTGGCATACGCAGACCAGCAGGAACAAGATGCAGTCAGTACAGTATAATCATTAAAACAGTGTTAACAAAGTACAGTCATACAGTAGAGGTGAAAAATGGCAGGTAATAAACGATTCCCTTCATATACTTTACTGTTTTATATGTTTAGCAAGACGGACAGAAAATTGTTCTCGTCATTGTGCATTTACAGCTTCGTTTGGCAGCCCATTCCATTCGGACGCTGTTACAGGAAAAAAGGAATGTTTGATACACACAGTCCTTATGAAACTTTTATTTTGGACATGTCTATGTTTATTACGGCTTATGCCTGTTCTTGTTTCGTTTATGTACCGCTCTTTTCTCACGTGCAAAAAAACTATTAATGACACAATAATAAAGGGTTAGTCTTTTCTTTTTTAGCCTCTGAGAAAGGAAAGGCAAATCAGCTTTCGCATAAAGGGGTATCACGGAGTCCAGACTTCGGTTTTGATAGAAACTGAACCGTAACGCCCGTCTCTGTACCTGCTGAAGTTTAGATATTAGCTCTTGATGGTATGGATCCCATATTTCACACGCATGCGAAAATAAGCCAATGCTTATTTCCGCATTTCCGCATAAGCCGCTTCCTTGCAGTGCGACTTTTGTCGTCGAAGCCACCAAACTGGTAACGTCCGAATGGGCACACGACAATTATTCATCGATGACAAAACCCACACGGCTGGTGGAGGACGCCTGAAGACGAAAAAACAGCGAACATGAGAGCTTTGACGCATGCTACGTAATGCGATCTACCGTAGATCTACCAGCAGGCGTTGACGACGTCGAGACAGTTGGCAGGGGTCATGTTACATGACAGAGGCTTCTTATTCTCGCTCCCGTTGGCGCTAACAGCTATGTCTTTAAAATGACGTCGACGCGAGGAAATTCCAGTGAACAAAAGGCCAGCGATGCGCTGGCAACTGTCCAGCCAGACTCGCGTGTCGTATTGGCCTCCTGAAGTGCACTGGGGGCTTCACGAAAACGATGCTAATAAGCACTTTCTACGCCTACGATGCGTAGTACACAGTCATAGCTTCTTCCTGTGAATTCATGCAGTTGATATGGAGCCACAGCTTCCAATGTGCTGCTGTACGGCTTGGAGTTTAAAGAAGCTTTGCAGCTGAATGCAGAAAAAACGATCCCAAAAGCGCTGGCCAGGTACATGGGATTCTTTGAAGTGCAGTTCAGTGGTTTAAGGCGTATTCTTTGTTAAATGTGGTGTCGTCAGCGACCGCCGCCACTTAATCAGAAGATAGTTTCGCGACGATCTTGCCTCCGTGCGCAGGACAGCCCGACGGGACGGAGGTTGTGTTCGTGTTGCGCGAATACTTGGCAAGGCTCGGTCTCGAGGCGTGGCCATTGGCCGAGCAGCAGCCCGTGGGCGAACGCGCGGTCGCCGAAACCACCGTTTCTCTTAGCCGCTGGCTGGGCCTGGACGCCCTGTTCCGGCTCATCCTGGCCCCTCTGCTCCTCGACGGCCAACTTCGACACGTCTACCAGGTAGTGTCGGATTGTTTGCTAATAGTATGGAGCACACTCAGGACAAGTTTAAAGTAGGCCAGTACAAATTTTTGACGGAATTTTGACGACAACGACTCTGCTTTCACTCGAACTAAAATTACTATAAGCTAGAAAACGTTTTAAAAAAGTTGTTTAGGGCTATCGCCACCACACGCCATGTTTTCCAACGACAACGTCAACGCCAAGGCAGTTTTTGTTTTTTTTTCGCGTATAATTGAGGCTATCTTACGCCTCTTTAGACTTGCAGGAAGCGATCACGAAGTATATTGCGTATTTATTTACTGTTCGAAGTTCAGTTAAGCGGCAGCAAATAATTGAACTTGTTAGAAATTCTCTCAGCAAAACATTACGCAGCGCAGTGAAGATCACTTAGGTGCCTAGAACGCGAAAGCATCTTTTAAAATATTTTTATTCCTTCGTATTCATTTATTTCCCTCTTCCTTTCCACTGACACGCCTACTCATTAGTATGCAGTCATAAGGCAACGCGCATACACTGTAGTTCACCTTCGTTCGCAAAGAAGCAATGAAGCTTCGCGGCCTATGAATTGCGTGCTCTCCTCGCAATCTGAAAGTCTTGGCTTCAATTCCTCGCAACTCCGAAAGAAATTACATTTTTATTTCAACAGAATGCTTCGTTTCTGAACGAGATTTTATCGTATGGTCCACTGCTGCCGTCATCACCGAACGAACACCAACATAGCCAGAAATATCCGTATAATGTATTTTACTGCAAGTTAAATTTCAAGCAGTTTTCTTCGGCATCCCTCTGAAAGCGACCTCCGCTGAATGCAAAGCATCAGCGGCTGCACCCCTGAAATGGAGAGAGCAATTCTGGAGAGGGAAGGAGGGAAGGCGTAATAGAGGGAAGGAGAGGGAAGGCGTGATAGGAAGTGCCTCTGTAAGCACTCCTTCCGTCAAACTCTCAAAAAAAAAAAGAAATTGCTTACCTGCGCTCGCAGTGAAATTGCGCATGCTTTGGGATGACACGGAAAAAATGCATGCATAAATTCTTGTGCTTTTGTTTCTAATAAAGTTGTTGGAAGTTAGCGCTGTGTGTGTCGGCTCGTTCTTGATCCCTTGTCCTGTTTGCGCTATTGCTCCGAAGTATGAACCAACAAGCCCGAATTTCAACATTGTTAAAGCGTAATAGCTCCCCCATTGTAATAGATTGCTGGCCTTTTTTATGCCAGGCTGCGGCTTTGACTCGAGAATCTAGACAAATTTTGTCCTGAAAGACACGCCACGCCAACCGCCACTTACATCCATCATCGTCCACTTCGGTGAGATGCAGAAATCACCGGCCTACACGTCTATAAATAGGTGCAGTCAGGCATGCATTTCCCTTGTACACAAGCTTGAAATATACAGAAATTTGCAATGATCAATGTCAACCAGAGTCCTCCAATACTGCTTTATATTCATGAGCCTCCAGTACTGCTTTATGCTCATGAAACTTCGCAACACTACGTGAGAGCTTGGAGCTGTGCCTAAAGCGGCAGCACAGAGGCTCTGACGCCAATCGAGGATAGTATACATCCGGATGCTAGCGCAGGAATAGTCACTCTGCGAGAGCCCCTGGGGTTTAAAGATAAAAATGTTTGAAGTTAGCAAAAAGCGATTGGAAGATTGATGGCTCATCAGCAGAGAGGTGACATAAGGGTAGAAGTGTAGGACTGAAAACTTATCTTCAGAAAATCGCAAACTTGAAGACAAGTTTATAAAACAGTTAAATAAAAAAGAAATAAAGCCGTGCATGGTGACAACAGCCTCCACCCCGCTTCAAAGGGGCCGCTCCTATCTGCATCCTATCTGTATCCTACAGCATCCGTTATCCTACAGCATGATTTTGTGTGATGTACAAAATGGCATCTAAATACCAGCTCCGGGAAGCACCCACTAAATTTTCATCATAGTTTATTTGATGAAAAGAGATTCTTTTGACGGCACAGTAGTAGCAGTGATGGCGGACACAAATAGCAGGCGAATCATTTTAACCAGGTCAGTAATTCACAAAATTATAACAGTAAATTTTTCAAACACAAATAGGTTCTCAGTTGGAAATGGAGATTTGTAGTTTTCTATATAGAATAACGATATCAGCTTACACAGTTTATAAAACACCGATTGCCATCCGCCGCGGTGGCACAGTGGCTGTGGCACTCGGCTGCTGACCCGAAAGACCCGGTGTCGATCCCGGCCGCGGCGATAGAATTTTGATAGAGGCGAAATTCTAGACATCCGTGTACTGTGCGATGTGAGTGCACGTTAAAGAACCCCACCCGGTCGAAATTTTTGGAGCCATCCACTATGGCGTCCCTGATATCCCCAGTTGCTTTGGCACGTTAAACCCCGCACGAATCGTAAACAATAAATCACAATTACCCTTACCGCTGTGCGTAAACAAATGTTGGAAATATATCGCACCAATCGTAAGCCGCGTGTACGTGGTGAAAGCTCATCAGCGTCCAAGAAGTCACCTCAATCCGAGGTGCACATGCTACGTGACGTACTTTCTACCGCCCACGCTGCGGCGAGCGCGCTGCCCACTCCTCGTAGTCGCTGCTCCAGCCAAGACAGGTCACAGAAGGCCATGTGTGGCATGTGCGCCACCGAGCGACGCAATGTAATGAACTGCGCTAGCGCGCACCCCGCACACGTGTTTTTCGAATAGTAGCAGGTATGGGCAGCATATTCTTTTGCCATAGAGGCGGGTTAATTGCATTTCCAGAATTCTAAAAACTGTTTTGGCTATTACTAATGACCGGTACAAATCTAAAATTGGCAACCAGGTGCTACCTTTAATACATACAAAATTAATCTTAGAACTTACATCCCATCTTTACTAGTTAACAACAGTTTCTTATTTTCAGGTCGCTGCCAACACTACACTACGCCAACACTACGCCTCAGAAAGTGTCTATCTCAAGAAAAGCGCGGTAGGCGGCTAGTTGGGATGACATTCTGTAAACTTGAAACTATGTAAAGTATGGGATACAGAAAAGATAACAAATGCTTGAAATTGGGCTGGTTGGAACATGACCATATGCAAGACACCCGCTGCTTATACTCCGTCTCACAGATGTTTGCAGCACTACGAAAGGTAGAGCTCTCTCGTCCAATCAGGATGGCGCGCACTACATCAGTGTGTTCCTACGCGCCTGTGGCTCGATCCACCTGATGTCCAGGTGGCTTCTTTCTACCTCTAGCAGGTGGCGCTTGATGTCTTTTTATTCTTTTTTTGGTTTGTTTTTGGACAGGCGGACGCCTGTTCCAAAGGGACTAGCCCCACTTTTTTTTTTTGTCGCAACCTGTTCTGATCAGTTCCTCTGTTGTCGCGAAGCCACCTGCTTCGCCTGCTTGGCGAAACAGCGCACTGTCGGTGTAGAGCATAAAGGAGACACAACAGACTCGACTGACGCCATGTTGGAAAGTGGCGACGCATCACAACCTCGCAGCAGGCCTCCGCAGAGCTGTGTTCGTACGGGCTTTGTCTGGTAATGTTGCCAGTGATTGAAACACTCCCTACCATTTAAATATACCTGTCCAAACCATGTTTTTAGTTGCAATGCTGATTGTTTTGATTAATAGTCATACGCTCCTCAAATATTCGAGGGACTATTTTCTGTGATTCTGCAGTCCTGATTGGACGAGAGAGCTCTACCTTCAGTAGTGCTGCAAACATCTTGTGAGACAAAGTATAGATTGTCGAAGAGAGCTAAACATGACAATACGAAAAGTTAAGCGCAGTCTACCAAAATTTTATTCCTTTGCAGTGAACCATCGGTCCTCTCTACATATCACCAAATCACCACATTTTACAAATTCAGCAGCATGACACTGCCACCACCCCACAGCACCTTGTCGCCCTTATCCAGCGCCACATGGCGGCAATTACAGATAGGCTGCTTTATTTCACCCCACCGTCTCTCATGCTTCCACCCCACCTTTCCTCCTGATTGTAACACCTGTGGTGTGCCCAGATCCACACTTTTCCACTACCTTAGGGAATGTCCTTCCCCAAAGGCAGTATCCCCCATCCTCAATCCCACTCATTATTCCTGGGAGGCTGCTTTACGGACCGCTCAGCCCACCGGCCAGAAATCGCTGGTGGATCGGGCTTTACGTGAAGCACAAGCCCGTGGACTCCTGGACCAGTAGGGGACCACCCTGGAAGATTTTTCATTTTTTGTGTGTCTAGGCCCACACAGAATCCACGGCTTCGTCAAAGCTTCCTGTCCGATAGAACTGCCGCCATCGGCATAGGAGACCTTCGATCGGAAAAAATTCGCACTCCAAACAAGGGAACACCCCAAGGGTCAGTTATCTCACCCCTACTCTTCAACATAGCTATGATAGGCCTAGCTCGAAAACTAGAGAACCTCGAAGGCATCAGGCATGCAATGTATGCTGACGATATAACAGTCTGGACAAACACAGGCTGTCTCGGAGAGAAGGAAGAAAGGCTACAGCAAGCGGCCTCTTGTGTAGAGCAATACCTCGCAGAAAGAGGACTCGCATGCTCGACCGAGAAATCGGAACTGCTGAGAGTCTGGAGAGGCAAGCAAAACCGGACCGTCCCAGCCAACGAGGACCTAAAACTCAACGTCTACCTAGAAGGGACGCCCATACCCGAAAATACAACAATAAGAATTTTGGGCATGTGGGCTCAATCCAACCAGCGCAGTACTCACACTTTTACCCTACTGAAAGCAACAACGCTACAAGTTGCACGCATGATCACCCGCATCACCAACAGGCGAAATGGCATGCGTGAAGAGGACAAACTAAAACTAGTCAGAAGCCTAGTAGTTAGTCGAATCACGTACAGCCTACCCTACCAGTGCCTCAACAAAAACGAAATACAACAAGCGGATGCCCTGCTACGCAAAGCGTATAAGACAGCGCTCCGACTACCACGCAACACATCTACAGAAAAACTCATGGCCCTGGGATTACATAACACCTTTGAGGAGCTACGAGAGGCGCAGCTTGAGTCGCAAAAACTCAGGCTGTTGCAAACAAGGACTGGAAGAGCGCTCCTGCAGAGGCTCGGATACCGCGAGCAGATGCGAGAAATGTTGAGGACGGCAATGATCCCCGACGAGCTTCGCAAAATCCTCAAAGTAGCTCCAATACCAAAAAATATGGATCCCAACCTCCATCGAGGCAGAAGAGAAGCAAGGGCCGAATTCATTGAGAGAACATACGCTCCTCAAGCCACGACCGTGTATACAGACGCGTATTGGAGAGGAGGAGATATCAAAATCGCTGTAGCGGCGGTGGTCGATTCGTCTTTACGCGAAATGACCAGTGCGTCTGTCCGAGGCTGCACAGCTGCAGAGTCCGAGGAAGTAGCCGTTGCTCTAGCGGTGGCGCAGGGCTATAGAACCGGGCGGTCACTAACAATACTCACGGACTCTCAAACAGCCTGCCGAAATTACATGAATGGCAGGATAGGTCGCCACGCGCTCCGTATACTTCTCGCAGCGAGCGACAGAATTAAAAACCAGGAAGAACAAAACGACAAGATCCGACACAAAATTTTGTGGGTACCGGAGCACATGGGGGTGGCAGGGAACCGAGAGGCCGACAGGATAGCTCGAGGATGCATTACTTTCCGAGCATCCGACGAGACCGCGGAACTCGCGCCAGCACCCAGGGAATACTCGGCCATACTACAAAACTATAGAGGCAGAAGAATGCGATATCCCCCACCGCACAAATCTCTCAGCAGAGAGGAAGCTGTCACTTGGAGACAATTATAAACAGGCTCTTTCCCATACCTACATATATTAAACAAAATGCACCCTACGATATACACAAACAAATGTCCCTGGTGCGACGAAAAACCTACTCTATACCACATCACATGGGGCTGCCAAAACATAGACGTGGATCCCAAACTACAAAACCCGAGTGCGGAGCAGTGGGAGACTCTGCTGTCCAGCGACCGCTGTGAAGACCAACAAGGTCTGGTACGGCGAGCTCAATGGGCGGCAGTGGCCAGCGGAGCCCTGGACTGAGGGCAACCGACGACTGATTAGAGGCGGACGACTTCGAGATGGCTCGAGAGATGGCTCCTGGGGATAGAACCAAGACGTCTCTGAAGATGCCCCCAAACCGCAGGAAAAACCATTAGTGTAAATAAAGTTTTCCCTTCCTTCCTTCCTTCCTTTTTTTGTGTGTGTAATGAAGTTGTTTCCATCCATCCAAGGAAAACAATAGTATTGACATATCCTGATAAATATTAAAAGAGAAAGAAATGACAACTCGGATATGCATTCTGCTGCTAACAAGGTTACAGATAAAAAATAAAATACAAGCAGTGCGTGAGGAACCTCTCATATTTTGGTGGACACCCGAACCGCGCCTTAAGGAAAGGAAAATGAAAAGAGAATTGGTTTTAAGGAAAGGAAACACTCCTGCCTCTCTCATATCTCGGTGGATACCCGAAACGCGCCGTAAGGGCCTTAAGGAAAATAAAATGAAAGTTGCTTTTAAGGAAAGCAAATGCGTGTCTCTCATATCTTGGTGTACACCCGAGAGGAATGCCCGCCACAGTACATGTCTCTAAATCAACCTTCTAGTTATCACCGCTCCTGTTCAACATTGCTATGATGCGCCTCCCAAGCCAATTGGCCCGGGTGGAAGGCATTCAACACGCGTTATATGCAGATGATATTACAATTTGGACCACTCAGGGGAGCCTTGGAGACATGGAGGACCGCCTTCAGCTGGCTGCTTCCATAGTCGATGCGTATGCTAATGACTGTGGGCTCCAATGTGCTCCAGCGAAATCAGAGCTTCTGCATGTCAGAGCGAACCCAAAAGATAGGACAGCAATACACATCTCTCTGTCAGGAGGTCCTATTAGAGAGGTGGAGGAGCTCCGTATCCTGGGCCTTTTCATTCACCAGAGACTCAGACCGGACTCCACTATTGCGAAACTCAAGAGAGTAGGCGAACAGGTAGGGCGCATGATCCGCCGCGTTTCCAACAAGCGGGGTGGTCTGCGGGGCAGGGACGCGCTTCGGCTCGTCTATGCATTCGTGACTAGCCGGATCCTCTACGCCGTGCCATATCTCCGCACTACTAAGCAAGACGAGGCGCGAATAGACGCCATCATCCGCAAGGCAACTAAGCGAGCCCTGGATCTCCCGGTGGCTACCTCTAATGCCAAACTCAAGGCATTGGGGGTGCTAAACTCCTACCAGGAGCTGCGGGAGGCCCACCTCGTGAACCAATACACGCGGCTCACGCAGACGGCTCCTGGGCGCCGCCTGCTAAACCGCTTACACATCCAACACGACTGCACTCCAGAGGAGGCGGAGCGTATCCCAGTACTATGGCGCCATATGCTCTGGGTCTCCCCGCTCCCCCGTAACATGGACACCGACATGCATGAAAACAGACGACAAGCGCGGGCTCGGGCTCTTGAGAGACAACACGGCTCCCGACCCGGTGTATATTATGTAGACGTAGCAGGGCCATCGCCCACGGGATTTTACTCGGCCGCTGTCGTTCACCAGGAAATGCACGTTGATGGACTCTCCTTTCGAGCCCCGAATTCAATGCGGGCCGAGGAAGTAGCGATAGCGCTTGCTGCCGCCCACGCCAATTCGAGAATAATCATCACGGACTCCCGAAAAGCATGTGAACATTACTTGGCAGGGGAGATCTCCCCCTTAGCTGCTTGTATTCTACGACGGACTGCCACTGATCCAACACCCAAACGAATCATTTGGGCTCCTGGCCACCAGGGCTTACGAGGTAATGAGGCCGCTGACGCGGCTGCCCGAGCGCTTACTCACCGGGCTCCTCATCCCAGCTCTTCTGGCTCGGAGACTAACCAGCCGCTGCTGCGATTCAGGGAAATATTAACACATTATAGCGACAACCACCGCCTTTTCCCGGCCCCTGCAAAAGGGCTGAGTAAGACGGAGGAGCGAACTTTAAGGCGCCTGCAGACAGGTACTCTACTCTGTCCTGCAATAATAAAACATTACGATCCTAACACGGATGGGCGATGCCCACACTGTGGGGAGACCTGTGATATCTTCCACATGGTGTGGGCATGTACTCAAAATCCCCACCTCCCCCCTTCCCCTACCCCTTCCAGAGAGGCATGGGAGACTGCCCTCCTCAACTGCTCCTCGCTTGAGTCCCAAAGGGCTCTGGTGAAACGGGCGAGAGACGGGGCCTCGTCGTGCGGTGTCCCGGACTAGGGACGCCGACCATGTAGCGGGGCCACTCTGTGGCTCCCAAACTCTTTTTTACAATATAAAAGTTTTCACCACCACCACCACCACACGCGCGGCTCCTCCTCCGCCTTGCTGCAGCTTTTCACTTCGAGATATCCAGGCTTAACCTTAGCTAAGCCACAACCAATTTTTATGCGAAGCATACTACTTTAGCTACCACTTCAGCCCTTCACCGTGGTTATGCGCCTCCAAATCACGTGATACATGACGTCACACCACGTGACACGATGACGTCACGACAGTAGAGAAAAGGGAGCCCACCTAGCGCCGTCGCTGTGGTTGTGCGCCTCCAAATCATGTGATACATGACGTCACACCACGTGACACGGTGACGTCACGACAGTGGAGAAACGGGGGCCCACCTTGCGCCGTCGCTGTGGTTGTGCGCCTCCAAATCACGTGACACGATGATGCCACACCACGTGACTCGATGACGTCACGGCAGTGGAGAAACGGGGGCCCACCTCGCGCCGTCGCTGTGGTTGTGCGCCTCCAAATCACGTGATACATGACGTCACACCACGTGACACGATGACGTCACGGCAGTAGAGAAACGGGGGCCCACCTCGCGCCGTCGCTGTGGTTGTGCGCCTCCAAATCACGTGATACATGACGTCACACCACGTGACACGATGACGTCACGGCAGTGGAGAAACGGGGGCCCACCTCGCGCCGTCGCTGTGGTTGTGTGCCTCCAAATCACGTGATACATGACGTCACTCCACGTCACACGATGACGTCACGACAGTGGAGAAATGGGGGCCCACCTCACGCCGTCGCTGTGGTTGTGCGCCTCCAAATCACGTGACACTATGATGCCACACCACGTGACACGATGACGTCACGACAGTGGAGAAACGGGGGCCCACCTCGCGCCGTCGCTGTGGTTGTGCGCCTCCAAATTACGCGACACGATGATGCTTCGCATTCTCCAGGCTTAACCAAGTTAAGCCTCAGCCATTTTTTTTTCCAAATTTAATGGTAAATATGACAAGCAATACAGGAGTTTTTTTGTTTTTGAACAAAACTGAAAAAAGAGGGATGTGTTAAAGCTGGCACAAAAAATCTTTGCCTCTCCCGTAACCGGGAGTAGAGTAAGCATGAAATGTTTACGGGCATAACACAAAGCGTACCCGGACACCACGAGACGCAGGCCTAACAAGAATGTATATGCAGCGCGTTCGAAACTGTCTGAAGTGTTTAGAGGGGAAAGCGTTTTCCGCACCACTTTGCCTATGTGACACTGGTGACGTCACCACTGGATTACGTCACACATAACTGATGAAGAAGTAATGACAAATCACTAATTAGTGACTATATAAATACTAATTAACTGTTAATTAATGACGCTTAAGCTTCGCCTTTAGGAGTGGAACGCGACAGCGTGTTGTAGCGCTGCCAGGCAGTCCACGGAACGGAACGCCACCACCCGTTCGGAGCGTTGCCTTGCCCTTTCAACGCGACGCTTTTTGAGGAATGGAAATTACGCACTAATTCTCTGCCATCTCGGTGGACACCCGAACCGCATCGTAAAGGAAGGGAGGAACGCCACCACCCGTTCGGCGCGAAGCTACCGGCGCTCGTATGCCGGTCCTGTAAGAGGGCTTGGAGAGTCTCGTTAAATCTCGTACGGTGTTCGGGTGCTCTTGTTTCAGTGCCCGGATGAGTCGAATTCAGTGCTCAGATGTTCGCTCTCGGTCTCGGCGTGACTTCACCACACTGCCTACAACGGGAGCTAAAACATTTCGTGTTTAAAAAGAAAATGAAACGTGAAAGAAATGAAAAAGAATAAAGACAGAAGTGTGCGTGAAACTCGGCCAAGGTCGTCGCCAACACAGTAAGACAGACGGGACAGCCCACTCTGGCGCACCGCAATGCATTCCGCAGTGGTGGTGGTGGTGAAAACATTTATTACGAATGAGCAGGAGGTATGTTTGGATCAGCCCATAAGGGACCGATCCTTACAAACACTAGGTGAAGGTCCCTAGTATGGGACCCCAGTGGCGGTTGCCGCCGCTCGGGCGCGCCCGACTAAGGCTTGTTGGGTGCAACACAAGCAGAAGAGGTCGCGATTGCTCTCGCGGCCTCACATTCCAATTCAAAATACATAATCACCGACTCGCGAGGGGCCTGTCGGAACGTCGAACAAGGCTGCACTCCCTTCCTAGCCTATCGAATATATCAAAATTGCATACGGGATACGGACCCCGCACACCGTTACCTCATATGGGCCCCTGCTCATCAGGGGTTGGCAGGAAACGAGGCAGCAGACGCAGCCGCCCGCGCGCTCTCTCACCGGGCTGTTTTCTCCTCCCCATCCGATCAGGAACCCGATTTTAATCCGGTCTATACATTCGAAGATATTACAACATATTATCAAAATTGTCATCGCCTTTACCCTAGCCCATGTAAAGGCCTGAAGAAGGCGGATGAGCGGCTCCTTCTCCGCCTTCTCACCAATACTTTGCTGTGCCCGGCAGCGCTAAAACATTTTGACCCCTCCTTTAGCGGCAGCTGCCCACACTGTAGTGCAGTGTCTTCTGACACTTATCACATGGTGTGGGCCTGCCCCTCCAACCCCGCTATTCCCCCCATCCCCAACCCAACCCGGGAGGACTGGGAGGCGACCCTGCTCGGCTGCCACGACTTACAGGCCCAACAAGCCTTAGTCGGGCGCGCCCGGGCGGCGGCAACCGCCACTGGGGTCCCATACTAGGGACCTCCACCTAGTGTTTGTAAGGATCGGTCCCTTACGGGCTGATCCAAACATACCTCCAGTTCATTCGAAATAAATGTTTTCACCACCACCACCACCAAGGCCTGTTGGGCCTGTAAGTCGTGGCAGCCGAGCAGGGTCGCCTCCCAGTCCTCCCGGGTTGGGTTGGGGATGGGTTGAATAGCGGGGTTGGAGGGGCAGGCCCACACCATGTGATAAGTGTCAGAAGACACTGCACTACAGTGTGGGCAGCTGCCGCTAAAGGAGGGGTCAAAATGTTTTAGCGCTGCCGGGCACAGCAATGTATTGGTGACAAGGCGGAGAAGGAGCCGCTCATCCGCCTTCTTCAGGCCTTTACATGGGCTAGGGTAAAGGCGATGACAATTTTGATAATATGTTGTAATATCTTTGAATGTATAGACCGGATTAAAATCGGGTTCCTGATCGGACGGGGTGGAGAAAACAGCCCGGTGAGAGAGCGCGCGGGCGGCTGCGTCTGCTGCCTCGTTTCCTGCCAACCCCTGATGAGCAGGGGTCCATATGAGGTAACGGTGTGCGGGGTCCGTATCCCGTATGCAATTTTGGTATATTCGATAGGCTAGGAAGGGAGTGCAGCCTTGTTCGACGTTCCGACAGGCCCCCCGCGAGTCGGTGATTATGTATTTTGAATTGGAATGTGAGGCCGCGAGAGCAATCGCGACCTCTTCTGCTTGTGTTGCACTGCGGGCTCTGAAAGTTAGGCCGTTAACTGTGTTGCTGTTGTGAACTACCGCGGCCGTGTACCATCCCCCGTGGTGAGGGCCGGAGGCGTCCACGTAGTATACACCTGTTCTGTTGCCATAATATCGGGCTAGCGCTTCCGTTCGTGCCAGGCGCCGACCATTATGGTCTTCATGTGACATGTTTGCTGGAAGAGGCCGCACGTGGAGGGCACGTCTCCACAGTTCCGGGATGCGAAACCTGTCTTCCATTGGAGGGGTGTGTTGGATATGGAGTCGAGCAAGAAGGTGGCGACCCGACTCCGTTAGCGACAAGCGCGTGTACTGCGATTTTGCTCCTGGAGCCTTTAGTCATCCTGTCTCACGTCGAGACTTTGTTATGCCTTCGTCTAACTAATCGGACGCCTTGTATCGACTGGCTTCCTTTTTCCGTGCATACTGCTCGTAAAATCGTATGCCTTACTAAGAGTACGCTGTTGCAATGGAAGGAAAAAGATTCCACAGCCGCGAAATGAAATTCGCACTGCTTATTATTTGTTGCTTAAAGCGCAGAACTTTGACGCAGCTGGGCTCCATGTTCCGGTTTTGCAGTTTTTTTTTAGTACTAAGGAACACTCATTAGAATGCCTTTCGCATTTTTTTTTAGTACTAATGAATACTCATTAGAATGCCTATGTGCGCTGACCCGAAAAGAAATCAGAAATGACTTGCTGGAGTCAGGTTACCGGTTCGTGTTTATCGTTCCTTACAGTGTGTATGCGTGTGCGTTGTGTGTGTGTGTGGGAGGGGCGGGGTAAGGACATTTACAAAGAGTTAAAAGCATAGCAGTCCGATCGCCACCAAAAGGTTTCTTCTCCCTTTTACATCGAGGTACTTATGTCGCCTGTTGTAGCATAGAAAAAAGGCTCGTTTGTCCCATGGTCGGTTGACTTCCTAATATTCCGCAAACCGAAAACCAAAAATTGCGTTTTCGTTGACTGCTGGGACGCAGTATTCCTCTGAGAGATCTTTCAGCGGATTTTAAAGAACGACTTTCCAGTCGCGCCATATAGTGTAAGGTTTCTACCTATCGGCAATCAGCTTCTTGTTGCCCTGCCTCCACAGTGTATTGAAATGGATCGAGAATGGCTGTAGGACACGCTGATGTGGATGCTCGCACAGCGAGGCAGCATTGCATCGAAAGTGTGGATTATAATAAAAGATTACAACTCTCAGAGGGAGCAACCTAATTAGATGGCAGTGTTGAGTGGTCTGGAAACTTAAAATGCTTTTGAATCACAGGGCAGCCTCAAAAGGGGCTGCCGCGTTGATATTGCACTGTTATTTTGCTATGCTGATGCTGTGCTCTTCTTTTGACCCCGAACATGAAGCAAAGAAATAAAGCCCTTCGTAGCTTGTGGGTCGCCTCCCCGTCTTGCAATCCGAAGTTCCTGGTTCCGACCAGCACAGAAATTAAACCTTTTTTTTTTATAGCTGAGTTATTTTCCTTTCCGTGAATGCGAACAATTTTTGACGATTTCATTGTTTGTTTCATCCGGATTTTGCGCTCGCGGCCCGACAATGCCGCCGCCGACGCCGCCTTCAATGCGACAGGCGACTATTGACGCTGTCGCCTCGAAATAAATGCGCGGCCGGGAGGCCTATTATATGATACATTTATTAAGAGCTTGATGAAACACTTTTTAATTTATGAAAAAATTCAGGCAGTCTGTAAATTGTTTTGTTTTACGTTTGTCGTTTTCGGTGGGGTCAGGTATTGGCTATCTCCGCAGCTGTGGTCCCACCCCTTTAGAAAAGATATCGTTCAGTGCAACGGCATCGAAGTACTATCCCCTCAAATGTTTCCACGATTCATGTGTGTAAGACGCCGGAACACAGCAAGCAAGTGACCGCAAATGTGCACCCTGGTGCGATGATCCGTTTGCTTGTGAAGTCTGTCCAGAAAATACTGAGCATTGTGGCTGAGAGCGGAGGATCTATGGTAGACATTCCAGTCTCCGAAGCGAAGAGGTCGGAACGTTCGGTCAGTTTTCCCATGGCTACAAACACGTTATACAGCAGTAAGTCCAGTAGGGTTTTAAGACGCATACAAATGACATACAGAGGGCTTGAATTGACACTACGATGTTCTGGCCGCTCATATCAACGCAATATGGTCGAAAGTAACTGATACGTTCCGTTCAGTTAAGCAGCCTACTACATAGAACTCTACACTGAAAAAAAGACAAGATTTTGAAGCAAACTGGCGTGAAAAAAAAAATTGCCGTAAAAGAAAAAGTGCAAAAAGCTTTCCGCGAGTTGGATTCTAACCTGCGCACCCGAAGTGCACTGCCGATTTCTCCGAAGTTATGCATTAGACATCCCAGCCACAAAATAAGCGTGGAGTAACACGCCTGTCTATTTTTTGTTACGGCCTACATCCGCACCTTCCACAGCGTCGCACCGGATGTATGAAACGGAGTACCGTCGAACCCGGATATATAGAACTCCAAGGAGAGTGCTAAATATTTCCGTATATAAAAAACGGCATTCGATATAAAAAACGGCATTGTTTTGCTTATCTGCTAACAATAAAGCAAGAAAAATTACGGCGGCCACCTAAGAATACTTACGGGCTGTGAGTGCAAAAGCCTGCATGCGGAGTATTCCGCAGCGCAGATGGCATACTACTATAATGCAGTAGCCAGCGAAGCTCGCCTTTTGGCGCCGCTGGAATGGTTCTAACATGAAGACGGCGGCACTCAAACCCGGCGCGAGAGACTTCCGGTTTAATCGCGCGGGTTGTTGTACTGGAGATGACGTAATGATCTAATGAAGCGGCCAGCGAAGCTTATCTGTTCGCTCCGGCTAGGGTGAGGAACTCACTCATTTGTTTATAAAATATCTTTTATTCTACCCTGCTGATGTTGGCACTGCCAATTACGTCATGAGGTCACGTGGAGTTTTCTGTCCGTTTCTAATGGACGGTCGGTCCACGCCGGATTTTCTGGCTGATGAGGCATGCAATGTTTCCGCATTAATACACTGAACCCAAACTAGCGCCGCGTTTCTTGCAGCGTCGTGCTGCCTGCCGTCGTGCTGCCTGCCGTCGTGCTGGAAGCGCACCGCTAGTTATTCGTTCCTATAGTCTATACTGCTTCGCATCGAAGGGTCACAGGACGGTGCCTTGTAATTAGCCACTTCCCACCATGAGAGGTCTATTACTCTAGCACGTATATTATAAATAAGATAATCGCGATTCAAATGGTAGTTCTGTTGGTTTCCGAAAGGCCTGCGGCAATGAAGCGCGCCAGGCGAGGGCGGTCGCTAGGCTTCGATTACCTTTTTCGGCCTCACCGCATGACCGCGGTGTGGCGTGGAAAATCAGCTCGCGACACCGAAGGCGGGCACCCGTAGAACACCCCACGTTCACCTCGTCATGCGGTTCAACACGGCTGTTGCGGCCAGCAGGCGTGAAATGCTGCGGAGCCGGCCCGTCTCCGCGTGCGTGAACTGAGCAAAGTGTGCCGTTCAAAGACGGTGCACTTGTAGAGGTGCAGCGTGCCTTCGATGTAGGGAAAAACGTGACAAATTGGAACTTCATATACTGCGCTCCTTCCCTATAATTTTACGCAGGATTTTCACGGGGATAATTTGTTTGTTCGATATGTCCAATAATTAGAAATATCCAGGTTCAATATATGCGGGCTCGACTGTGCAGGAGGGTCGAGCAACAACGGCCTGTGACTTCCACTGCCCTCGCAGCTCCCAGTATGTTTCTTCTCACTGGAACCCTGCTAGAAAAGCCGAAAGCCGAGCGTAGAGGGTGCTCAAGTGACCGTTGTGAGTGGACGCACTCGTCGTCACCGCGGAAATTGCAAGAACAGGTTTCCGTGTGTCTGCAATATTTCAAAGGGCGGCACTGATGATCACTGAAAGTCGACTGGCACTTGGTAGTGGTTGCATTTAGTTGTGTCTGTGCAAAGCTTTCGAACGTCAAGAAAATGTTCGCTCTTTTTTGAGGTGCACACATTTCTGGCGCTCTAAAGGGACCCCCCAAGTTGTTCCATCCGACCACCATAAGGCTTGGCGGAGATTGTTTTATCTAGTTGATATCAATCTACGCCAACACCTGAAGAGCTTTGATGCCGAGTTGACCGCTGAACATGGCGAAGTTGTCAGATGCTGCCAGAAGGGCGGCAACTGTGCGGCCAAATTGAACCGCGTCGTCCCCATCTCTTCATATTAGTATCAATAATGAAATGCGTTATGCAATCCTGCTGCAGGATGTATGAGGGATAGGAGAAACTATGTTATCACTTTTGGGAAATGGAAAGGTAAAATTATGGTGCAGTGAACAAGAAATTATAGTTTTTCGTTTTTTACTTTTATTACTTAGAGGGGTGCGACTCACGCTGCATTTGAACGCCATTGAAACAACATTATTCTCTTCTGTCTGGAGCAAGTCACCCGACCGTGTCGAGGAGTAGCCGTGAACTGGGTTCGCGCAACGCCCGGAGAGTATCAATGCTCTCATTTAGTTTTTCTTGAACAAAATTCTGTGTAGAAACTGCACAAAGTATAGGGCCAATCAACGACAGCAAGTCCCTATATACCCTTTGTAACATAAAGAGGATCACCACTTCAACAAAGAAAAACTGACATCCTCTTTTTCTATTATTTGTATTCTGAGAACCCATTGTGGTGTCGGCTGCTCGTATTTGGGTATTTGAAGGTAGCACATTTCACTGGGTCGCAGGTGAAGCAGCCAGCCCTTGTGGTTTCCTGGTGCGATCTGGCGAGTCCGCAGTCTTCCCCCGTCAAGCGGCTCCGAGCGCTGGCGAGCGAGGCAGTGCTGCTTCTGGCACCAAACTCGCCGAACGCGTTAGACGCCGAGAACAGCGCCTTTCGCATCGCATGCACGCTTACCAAGGTGAGGCTAAGGGCTTGTCTGCTTTCATGATCATGATCATCATCATCAGCCTGACTACGCCCACTACAGGGAGAAGGTCTCTCTCAAGTCTCTTTAATTAACCCTGTCCTTTGCCAATTGCGGCCACCGTATCCCCGCAAACTTCTTAATCTCATCCGCCCACCTAACTTTCTTCCACCGCCTGCTACACTTTCTTTCTCTTGGAATCCACAGTGGTCCTCTGAAGGACCAGCGGTTATCTTGCCTTCGCATTACATGCCGTGCCCGAGCCCACTTCTTCCTCTTGATTTCGACTAGGATGTCCATAAACAGCGTTTGTTCCGTCACCTCCTCTTCCTGCTTCCGATCTCTTAACGTTACACCTATCATTGTTCTTTCCGTAGCGCGCTGCGTTCTCCTTAACTTAAGGTGAAACCTCTGTGTTATCTTCCACGTTTTTGCCCCATTGCTGAGTGCCAACAAGATACAACTGTAGTATACTTTTCTCTTGAGGGATATTGGTAAGCTGCCATTCATAATCTTAGAGAACCTGCCATATTCGCTGCACCATACTCTTATTCTTCTAGTTATTTCCCTCTCACCATCCGGATCAGCGGTCACTCCCTACCCTAAGTAAACATATTCTCTTACCACTTCCAGCACCTAGCAACCAATTGCGAACCTCTCTTCCCTTGCGCTACCAACTGAGAACTGCTTTTCCCTTGCGAGACTGTTGAACATTAGTTTAGTCCTCTGCATGTTAATCTTTAGCCTCACCGTTCTGCTCTGCCTTTATAACTCCTGTATAACTCATTAATCATGCTTTGCAGCTCATGTCTTGAGTGACTTAGCAAGGAAATGTCATCAGAGAATCGCAGATTACTTAGGTATTCTGCATTTACTCTTATCCCCAGCTCTTCCCATTTAAAGCCTCAGAATACCTCCTGTAAACAGGCGGTTAATAGCATTGGCGAGATCTTGTCGCCCTGTCTGACACTTTTCCTTATTGGAATCTTATTGCTGCCTTTATGGAGGACTATGGTAGCTGTACAGTAGTTCTAAATGTCTTCCAATATTTTCACATAACATTCCTTTACACCTTGTTTCCGCAATTGCTGCATTACAGCTGAGGTTTCAAATGACACCAATGTTTTCTCGTAATCAATGAAGACTATATATAGGGGTTGATTATATTTATGCATTTCTCTACCAGCTGTGTGATAGCGTAAATGTGTTCTATTTATGAGTATCCTTTACTAAAGCCTACCTGATCATTATGTGGTTCTGACTCTATTAGCGATTAGCTGAGCAAATACCCTGTAGGCAACCGACAATAAGCTGGTCGGTCTGTAATTCTTCAAGTCCTTGACATCTCCTTTCTTATGAATTAAGATAATATTGGCGTTCTTTCAACCTTTTTGTACGTTCGAGGTCAGATGACACTGCGTATACAGGGCGGCTAGTTTTTCTAGCACAATCTCTACGCCGTCCTTCAACAAATCTGCTGTTACCTGATCTTCACCAGCTGCTTTACTTCTGTGTATTGCTCCTAAGGCTTTCTTTACTTTCGGTTTCATTACTGTTGGTATGTCCCATTGCTGTGCGCTTTGGCCTCTATCTTTACGTTCTCATTGCATTGGCTACGGTTAGACGTGTGTAGAATTCGCCGGCTATTTTTAACTATCTTATATTGTTAATGACACAGCCCTCTTGGTCTGTTAACGCATAAATCTGGTTTTTACATATGCCTAGTTTACTTTTCTCCGCTTTTAGGCTCTCTCCGTTCCTTAGAGCATGCTCGAATGTCTCCATTTTAAACTTCTTTATGTCGGCTAACTTGCGCTTAGTTATATATTTAGAAAACTCTGCTAGTTTGATTCTGTACGAGGAGTTTGATATGCTCAATATTTTGGTGTTTCTTAATTAGATCTTTCGTCTCCTGCGATAGTTTGCCGGTTCCCTGTTGAACCGTCCGACCACATACTTCTAAGGCGCACTCGGTAACGATAGCTGTGAGGTTATCGTTCATTGTTTCAACATTACGGTCATCTTCCACAATTAAGTCTTCTTTAGCCACTGCCAACGCCTTTCAACTTCTGACAGGAATTAGGTTTTGCGAGAGCGCTTTTAAAGAAGCTAGTATTCTGTTGCCTTTGGGAAGATTTTTGTTAGTAGTTTTCTAGAATTAGCTAGTAATAAGTGCTAGATACGCCCATTCTGATGGATTCTCTGAGCCAAGGCTGAGCAAAAAAAAAAAAAGCCGGTGACTTTACCGACGAGATCTGAAAGAATGGTTTCCGCCGAAGTCCCAGTATCTGTTGACAAACGTGGCCTGAATGCATTCTTGGCTACCGTGGTAAATTTTGCTGCCACGAGTACCAGGCTAGCGACGCTCTTTAGAACGGCTTTCTAGCCATGGCCTGGACCTGCGCATCATCGCCACATCCACCGGACATGCGGTAGCTCCGAACGGCGTCTGAACCTCGGCAATACATAACCGCGGTGCCACTTCTACTGCTTGGTCAGCTGTGTTAGATTGTGCGCGAAGGGATTGATTCCAGGTTCCGATTTCTTGGGGCAGTCTCACATCTACCTTCATGAGCTCTTGGTGTCATTTTTATCTCAGCGAGCGGCAGGTAACGAAACTTGCGGCGACTACGTAATGATATCACCAAAATCAAGCTTATTTTTCAAAGTGAAGTGCGGTAAGGGCTCCGGCAGTCGTCGCATAACCGAAGAAAACAGCGTGCTGCTCTTTCGGCATTTTAAGCTCGAACCCAAGTGTAGGGAACGAACTTGCGCTCTTAACCTCAGCATTTGTCCCCTCAATAAGTGTATTCTTTACATCGCAAAATCCAAGGAGTTTCACAGACGACATATTCAGAAATATTGCAGCATTTGCGCCTTGAAAGGCAGACACTCCCGAGGCCCGCTAAGGGTCTCAGTAAATCCTAGGAATGTCACCTTCGCAGGCTACAAACTATGTCTTTCAATAACCCAGCTGCGCTTCACGCCATTGAGCCCGAGACCTTTTCGGCACAGTGCAAATTTTGTGGCCAGAAGGCAAACTTGTACCACATGGTATGGGCTTGTGAGAAAAAATACAGCATTGACATCATAAATCAGCCAACGCGGGAGGGCTGGGAGGCGGCCCTGTCCAGCTCGGACCTCGAGGAACAACGAGCACTCGTCGCCAGAGCACGAGCAGCGGCTTTCACCAACGGCGTCCCGGACTAGGGACCCGATCAGCCTTCCGTTCAACTAAGACATTGTGACTTTAATAAACGTTTTCATCATCATCATCAGACAGCAGGGGTTATCACAAAGTACATGGTGAAAACAGCGCGGGAAAAACGAACGGACGACGAAAGACACAACACAAGCGCTGACTCGCAACTGATTTTTAATGGAAGAAAACGTCCTTTAAATGCTTTCCTAATCAGGAAAACATCAAAGGTGAAAGAACACAACCAAAAATCCTGATCAAACATGACGGTGACAAGACGCACACACCATCTCCGTGGCGCATGCGCGTGAGACAGATGTCTCTTCCGGATAAATAGGAGAGCTCTTTACCATTGAGAGCGATGGAAGGATCGCTGATGCACCCGCCACTGTTATCGTGAATATGAAATGCCTCTATAATTCCACGTGTTAATCGATCTTTATGCCTGGCGAGGATGACGGTGTTAGAGAAAAGAGGAGTGCATGTGCCTTCCTTCCAATGACGGGCAAGATTGCATGAAGAATTATTGGACCGGGAAGAATCATTAGAGGCATTTCATATTCACGATAACAGTGGCGGGTGCATCAGCGATCCTTCCATCGCTCACAATGATAAAGAGCTCTCGTATTTATCCGGAAGAGACATCTAGCTGTCTCACGCGCATGCGCCACGGAGATGGTGTGTGCGTCTTGTCACCGTCATGTTTGATCAGGTTTTTTGGTTGTGTTCTTTCACCTTTTGATGTTTTCCTGATTGGGAAAGCATTTAAAGGACGTTTTCTTCCATTAAAAATCAGTTGCGAGTCAGCGCTTGTGTTGTGTCTTTCGTCGTCCGTTCGTTTTTCCCGCGCTGTTTTCACCATGAATCATTACCAACTAGCCCAAATCGCAGCCTTAAGTTATCACAAAGAACGAAGCAAGAATAGCGAACGAGTACTAGCGTTAAAAGTGACGTGAACCTGAATCTCCTGCCGAGTGAGAAACGCTTCCTGGAGAACATTAGTGATTGTTACCTCAAATGTTTTGCTTCGGTCCTCACTGTCAGAGAGACACCATTCGTGGAACGCAGCATTACCGTAAATGTCTAGCGAAGATCCACGTGCAAACCTCGTTATCATGCATTTTCGAATACACGTGATGGAATCAGCCGGCGAGTAAAAAAAAAAAAAAGCTTCGCAACTACGGCATAGAACCGTGGACGGGCTCACGTGCGTCGACTGTAGTTATAGTAGCAAAAAAAAAGATTGGTCCCTGTGGTTCTGCATATATTAGAAACACCGAAATAATGTAATAAAAAAAGCCATCCTCGTGGACACTAATGACTCCCTAGACCGTCTGCTTCACGCAACGTACTTTTCATCGATCGGTTTAAATATTGGTTGTTGAGAAACTGTTGTAGACGAACGCGACCGAGAGAAAACGGCCTTCATTAGACGTTTTTAGCATACGGTAGATGTTTTATCGGAGACGTAACCGGGTTCCCGGACACCTGATACCTATGTCGCTCTTGACGGCTGTTGCCGAGGCCCTGATACGAAAAATGAAGACCGGTACGCCAAGTATGAGGGGGACAAGTGAACGCAAAGCGTTCAGGCCTGTGGTGGTGCCATATCTGCATAAGGGGTCTCATCACCTCAAGAGAGTTGCAGGCAGGCATGGTGTCCCTCTGGCGTTTTCTACGCCGAATAAACTGGCGAAGCTGTGCGCCCGCACGTGCCGTGATAGGAGTGAATGCCTAATCAGGCACGGGACTTCCTACATCTCTTGCGCCACCGGGGTGGTATACTCCTTCTCTTTCATGTGGTAAGACCTACGTCGGGCAGACAGGGCGGTGCATAAACGAGCGACTCAGGGAGCATGCGAATAAAGTTAGGAACAACACAGACAAAGGGGCACGCCTTGTGTCCCATCTTATTTCTTGCCGCAATTGCGCACGGCGACTTGACGAGACCGTGATAAAAGGAAAAAGCAAAAATGAACACACGCGGCTGGCTTTGGAAGCTTTGCACATAAAGGAAAACGCTGTAGACTGTTTCAGTGACACGTCCGTGGCTCTGTACGTAGCCGAAATCAATTTTTTGCGTTCGCGTCTGCGTTAACAGCCCTTGGCATGACTAATGTTGTTAAAGATTGCATTTGAGCATGCGTGGCCAAGTGTATAAGTATACGTTCCCAGGAAGAAGTAAACAGTTGTTAGTGCACTTGTGTGTTTGGTTTGGTTTATGGGGTTTAACGTCCCAAAGCGACTAAGGCTATGAGAGACGCCGTTGTGGAGGGCTCCGGAAATTTCGACCACCTGGGGTTCTTTAACGTGCACTGACATCGCACAGTACACGGGCCTCGAATTTCTCCTCCAAAGAAATTCAACCGCCGCGGCCGGGATCGAACCCGCGTCTTTCGAGACAGCAGCCGAGCACCATAGCCACTGAGCCACCGCGGCGGCCGCTTGTGTGTGTCTCTGTGTTCTTTTCTTTGTGGTTCACCCCGTGGTTGCGCAACCTAAACCTTCACAACCTCATACGCGCACGCAGTGACATGAGTGGGGCCACGGGGGCCCACCGCCCGTAGTCAGCAGACATCCGGTAAACCTGTATACCTTTCCGCTATTGCAATCAATCAATCAATAAATGAGTAAATCAATCCGTCAATAAGCATATTTCGTTTTTGCCGAAGAAATGTTACATGGTGAGAAAAGGGGACGGGAGAAAAAGCTGCAGAGAGAAAAAGCTTGACAATGCTGCGGCCTCCTAGGCGACATGACGCGGTGTTCGTTAAGAACTTTTTCTTTGACAGTCGTGCCTAAATGCATATTACATACATATACAACATATATATAACAGAATATGTAAAATAATCAATACACACTGGTTCCCAATGAAAACAACACCTACAACGAGACTGGAATAGATACAATATGCGGTAATGTGTTGTGACAAAGAGTTTAGGGAAATATTTATAAGATATCCTTATTGCGTAGTTTCATTAAGGCTATTTGTTATTTGCTGAAGTCGTTTAGTGTGCTTGGGAGTGTGTGAGCAGTTCGTTGACGGCCATGGATAGCGCGTGACAAAGGATTTTTTATAATGGTTGATGGCGATGAGGGTAAGCGTAGTCCTGTTTGTGTAGATTAGCATGTATGATAAATGAATCTAACCTGCCCTCCACAGCGTTCATGTAAATTTTTATGAGTTTGCACCTTTGGATTCTATCAGCTTTTACCACTTTATTTCTGTAGAAAATAATTTCAGGATGCTCATAGAATGGCACATTTTCTGTTGCCCGAAGTGCTTTTGTTTGAAGTGAAAACAGTTTGTTCAAATTTCGAAAGTGGTGTTTTCCCACACCATGGTGCAGCAGCTAAGTTGGGAAAGAACCAAAGATATATTGTAATGAGACATAAGACATAACTTTACCAGCGAAAGAACGAGACACGAGGAGAAGAAGAACACAGGACAACGCTGAAAAATTCGTCAGATGAAAATACTCTCCCACGTCACTGCAGGAGTTGTAAAAAATGTGTTCCAGGTTTTAATAACATTTCTGTTATCGGAAAAGGGAAAAACAGGAAGGAGAGGGAAATCCTTGAGGCCTTTCATATTAGGCTGCAAGGCAGTGACACATGCATCTGTGCACCGTCCTTACATCTCACTATCAAGGAAGTTAATTTCCTAAGCAGAAGTGTGCGCGTGCGCGATTGATAGACATAGTATCTGTATTTTGTTGTTTGTCAGTGTTGGAGCGTGTATCCACTCCTCGGTGATCTGCCACTTATGTATCTGTTTGTTTTGTTTGGTGTGTCTGATACGCATGCGTCTTCTGGTGACCTAGGTTGGCCGTTTCTCGAGTAAACTTCAGTTGTTAGTCCAGCGTTGTCCTGTGTTCTTCTTCTCCTCGTGTCTCGTTCTTTCGCTGGTGAAGTTATGTCTCATGTACACCAACTAGCCCACATGGGTACCTTGTTATTGTAATCGGTTTTTCGGGCACAAAGCACAGCACTGCACAAAGCACAAAGCACGGCACAAAGCGCGGATTGGCGTTCACCGACAGTCAGCGGTTCCAACAGCACCAAAGGAAGCGCGCGCTCGCCGAGAGCACTCCCGCTGCCGCGCGGGCACTTCTTAGTCATCGCAATATATATATATATATATATATATATATATATATATATATATATATATTGCGAGCTTTTTTTTATGGCGATTTCTCTTCTAGGCACCTACAAGTTTTCGCACTTTTGGAGAATGTGGAACGTGCTTTGGAACATGTGGGTTCCAAAGCACGTGTTCGAAAAAAAAAAACAACGCCAAGTGCTTTCACACATTTCGCTGTATTAATTACATATGAACCAATCATGATGCCTTGAAGCACTTAAATTGCTTTACCTAGTGTAAAAAATAGAACGCATTTAGTTTCCGACTAATTTATTAGGAGGTTATTGTTATGGGTCCATGTGGGATTTTGAAGCAAGGTGACCTTGCATTGGGCAAAATACTTTCCAGATATCTTCCGGTAAAAAACATACTGCAGTCGTCAGCATAAATAACAAATCTGCATGATTTATACATGATCACTAAGTGATTTATATAAAACAAGAAAAGGACAGGACCCAAATTTCTTCTTTCACTCCTACTCCATTCCCTTACGGCGCGGTTCAGGTGTCTGCCGAGATACGCGAGACAGATACTGCGCGATTTCCATTCCTCAAAAACCAATTTACCAATTTTTTTACAGGACCCAATATGCTCCCTTGTGGTTCCCCATTTTTTAGGAACCTTATGTTTGATTTGTGTTCATTATGCGTAACAAATCGAGAGCATGTGGAAAGATACGATCGGATAAGTTGAAGATATTGAAGAAACCATATTGTACTAAGGTATTAATTAGTCGTGATTAACGCTATAAAAGGCCTTGCTGAAATCTATTTAGATTGTCAAATTCATCAGCTTCTTTTCTACATTCTCTCAAACAACTTCTTTCTGGGCTAGCAGAGTTCCTTCGGTAAACCTTTTTTTCCTGAAGCCATACTGTTTTCAGTCATTAAGGTGTCTTTTTTGGAAAAACTTTCAATTCGTTTATGAAAACTTTTTGACACCTTTAGAGAATACTGGCAAACTAGAAAGTGAACGGTAGTTACTCAAGCTATTTTTGTCTTCTCCTTTCTATATTTCTGTAACTCGTGCTAAGTTCTTGTATGGTAAAACGTCTATGTATGCTGAATACATCTCGTGTGTGCCAAAAATCTCTATTAATCGTGACTGTTCGTATGAGCGCGGGTACTCGGGTACTGCAGTATTCGATGTGGTGTACACCATGCTAACCTGTTAAAAAATGGCACACCTGCGCGGAGCTGCGTCGAACTCCGACTCGTTTGTCCACCACTATATGCTCTTGCGTTCACTCCGTTCAGCCGGTATTCCCCTGAAGTTAGAAAAGCCGTACTCAGCTTTTGAGAGATTTAGTGTCTCAGCCGCATCGTGAGCGCTAATACAATTAACCCTAGCCCCGCAAAGATGGCCACAGTGGTTGCTCTCCCCACACTAACTGGTAAGCAAAGCGTATGCCATTTCTTTTGTACACGCGCCTGTTACCGGATGACATTATGACATTAATTCTTCCAAGTTGGTAGTGGTGGATCGAATGCTGCGTTGAAGCGATACACCAGACAAAGGGCATCTATGAATGGCAGCGACTAAATGTAGTGCAGGTTGTTCAGGACCTCTTCAAGATAGCGGAGCCCCTAACAAGCCAGAGAAAGCATAAATAAGCGGCCTTTTCGGCTGAATGCAGGAAAGAAGCTTCACAGAGCTCATTAAACAATTCCAAAGCACGCCCAGATTTGGATGCACCCACGAGGAGGCGGATGCGTAACTTTCAACAGAAGCAATCAATGCCCTTCTTGGCGCATCTGTTGCGCAGCGGCGGGATGGTGTCATACACGTGTGGGCATACAAAAGCCCCGCTGTGAGGAGTGAATTATTCCCCATCCGAAGAACAATTCGCACATATTTTTTCGGCTGTCAGGAAATATCGACTGCGTTTTTATGGCCGTTCATTCTGAAGATTCAGTGATAGCCACTCTGTGTACTCCTTATTCATTATTCAGAAATATCTCATTTTTTTGTAGAGCGTGCTAGCAGGGGTGATTACAGCTTAGAAAAGAACGAAACTTTATTGGTAACTCACACCTGGTTACGAGGCAATCGGCTTCATTTTGTTACAGTTCGCGCTAAAAATATGTTAACATAAAAGTTCGTCTTAGTCCAGTACTCCAGAATTTTGTGGTTGTGACCAGTTTGAGTAGTATGTGCAGTGCGGTTCATTTAAATAACCATCTTTGTTAATTACAGCCTTGTTCCAAAATAGCCGGACCGCTTCAGATACAGTTTTCTGTGACGAGACAAGAGCGCTTCCCATTACAATATATTTTCGTTTTAGTGTAGCAGTCCCTTAGCTGACACCGCCCCGGAAAGATCCTTGCGCTCTACTCTGGAGCCACTCGAATTGATAAGGGGAATTTTTCAGGGATGGGCCCCAAACACATTACCTGTACTTAGTAACAGAGTGAAGAAAGGAAAAATATGCATATTTTTTTAGGATACAATGTGCGGACTTCAATTCCACTAATTCCACTGGACAACTGGTCGAAAACATCCCAGTAAAATATTTATATCTAGGGCTCACAATAAAAAAGTTGACAGATGATTACGATAGCCAAAAATGCGAAATTTGCGGGCAGCTGTTCACGGCTGACAGATGGCGTGTTGCGCTGCCAGCAACCCTCCGGGAAATTCCCGTGGCAGCCACCTTCCCAATGGCATTTCGCTTTGCTGATACGTTGGCCGGTTACGCCTACTACTCCGACAGTGCCGACGCCGACGACTACGACGCGGAACCCAGGAACGAACGCCTAAGAGCAGCGCTCTAAAAATTGAGTGCCCAAGAAAAAAACGATCGTCCATTTTTCTTTTAACTCCAGAGCGCTAGTACGTCCATTAAAAAAAAAAAAAACTGTCGGGCGTCGGCAGCGGCGGCGTCTTTGGCGACCGTTAGAAGCCTCGCTCGTTAGAAGAATCGTTCTGGTCCGGTGTTCGAACCCCGGACCAGAACGATTTTTTCTTTAACTACGAAGGTTTCTGAGAAAGCTGTATAGCTTTCCTTTGTAGCCGTATGGCTGCGATCGGGTGGATGTCAATGAGTAATTACTCCCTTATCCGAGTTCCGAGTTCTTTCTTGCTATTCGCCTACGCCGGCACGCCAACGAAGTGGAGAGGGCTTCACTCAACACGCTCAAGGCTATACCCTCTGCGTTGGCAATGAGTAGCATTTTCTCCAACCTTCTCGATTGTTCGACGGCACGAGGACATGTTTCCTTTGGCGCCGCGCCGGCAAACGTAGTGGAGAAGGCAGCAACACGCACGAGGCTAAGCACTCTGTAAGGTTTTTTCTGCACTGCGCCAGAAATGTCTACGGCGATCGCCGGCGAGAATTCTTCTGCGCCGGTCTCCCGAACGTGGGCCGAATTTTGTGACATGAGTGCCTGCCCTCGTGAGGATACGCATGTCTGCCTGCGAGTGATTAGCATCGCGTTCAGTTTCAGGCTTTTTGTGCTGCAAGCAGCCATCGGCGAACAAATGTAAACGAGAAGAAACCCCTCAATAAATCTCATTAATGCCACTAAACATAGTCGCGACCCGAAGTTGAGCCTTGAGGAATACCCGATGTTACGTCAGATCAAGGGAAGTAGCACTCATGCTGTTAATGCATTGCCGACAGTGACACAAACGATTATCATAACAAAACAAGCACTCAGACAAGTTAGTTGACAGCTTAGTGTAGACCACAGTGTAAGGCACACAGGCCCGCTCTGCTGGTAAGTATGGTGCTAAAGTGCGGGAACGCACCATATTGCAATGATGGCTTATGTTCTCTCAAGCGGTTAGTGGAGCACTGGCTTGTTTGATCGAGGTATTTTTTCCCACGCGCGAGCGAAAACCTGAAAAACAACACCCAGCGCATGCTTCAAAAATAGGTTTCCACGATGTCTTTCGATATCTGATTTGCTTACACCGCATGATTCAATCGCACGTCACGATCAAGCTAGCTTACGGAACGCATCGAAAATAGGGTAACTTTGTTCTTTACAGCTACTTGTTTCAGATTACGACCTATTTCATTTGTGCAAAGATCTACACTGGTCTTTTGAGCAATCTCAAAATCCGGGCTTGTGTTTTTCCATTCTTATTTCATGGTGTTCTGTAAGGCCTCCTGTGAATTGGCTGAGCGCTAGGTATAGATATCCGGAGACTGCATCTTCAGCAGACCGTAGATTGGGAAAGGGGGAGAGGGGCGCTTCCGGTACATAAACAAGTCTGGAAAACCGGCCAACATATGAACGCAATAGGGTTAAAGGTGCTTTTCGGCTGAAAGACGGAAAGACTGATGATGGCGTGACTGGAAAATCCTTATTGGTCTAGACGGTATTTATGTAGAAAGGCCGTTCCGCTGAAAAGAAAAAGGTGGCCGAGCGGCATCGAACCTTGTCTTTTAAAAAGTCGACAGCCGGGCACGCTTCCTCTACACCATTCAGGAAGGTTCTGCAAATGAGATAGCTGGAAGCTTTGTACGAGCACCTCACACAGCTCAGTAGGCGAATTACGCTACATAAAGGTTTATTTAATTAGGATCACTGTTTACCTTTATCAAATAATGCTTAGAATTGCCGCCATCGATAAACAAATTGAACGTAAGCAAAGGGAAGTAAAAGAATTGAGAATGAGGAACTCAGCATTTACAGGCACGGGGGCAGGTCCCTAGCAATAGAGAAGTAGTGTATGCTATCGAATTGTAGTCCTAAGCGCAAACTCAAGCGTCTTTTATTTGTTTTAGGAAGACTATTTGTCGCTCTCCCAAATTCGAACAACTACAAAGGCACCTTCCAGAACCCCAAAGTCGTTGTACAAAGCTTCCCTCGGGTGCAGGCGCATCCATGAAGATTATAAGCCGACTTTTACATTACAGGAGCTAGTTAAAGTAATTTCTGCTGTCAGACAGACATCACTACGCCACGGCAATGCATACTGCATAGTGCTGAGGCTGCTATAGAGATCTCCTTAAATACTTTAACAAAATGTGGATCACAGGGAAAACAGGGAAGAGAAAAACGCAATCGTAGTGTGTTTCTTGAAACCCGGAAAACCACAATTCCATTCCTAGCAGTTCCAGGCCCAGAACACGTGCCAGTTTTCTTTCAAATCATACCGAAGTGTTTGAACGTCAGCATAATTTTTATTTTTTAATTCATTCAGCTTCTTGAAATCCGCCGCGGTGCCTCAGTGGTTACGGCTACAGGCTGATGACCCCAAAGACGCGGGTTCAATCCCGGCCGCGGCGGCTGAGTTTCGATGGAGGCGAAATTCTAGTGGCCAGTGTACTGTACAATGTCAGTGCACGTTAAAGAACCCCAGGTGGAAGAAATGTCTGGAGCTTTTCACTACGGCGTCTCTCATAGCCTCAGTTGCTTTGGACGTTAAACCCCAATAAACCAATCAACTTCTTAAAATGCGCCAGTGTGGTTTTTGAAAAGTACTTTCAAGTACTGATCATGTAGAATGCCTTGAAAACACCGCGAGCGAGACGTTGCTACACAGACAGGACAGTCTTGCGGTCTTCTTCGACATGGAGAACGCGTAAGACACTGTCTGAAGGTTCGGCGCCTGCGATCTGGGTAGGATGGCTACAACTGTTGCGGTCTGAAGTGCCACGCTTTCCCTTGCCAAAAGCGATCCCTCCTACGCGGTGCCGCCAAGGGCGCTGATCCCAGAGGCGTCATCGCGTGGTCGCTGAGCGAGCAGGGAGCAAAGCGTGCGGACCACGTTTAGATGTTTCCTTTCTGCGCTAAGCTTTGTTTTGAGCGGGCCAGGGAGGGGAGAACAGAAACAGACAGGACAGGCGCTAAGAAGGGAGAAGGGGCAGGCGCTAAGAAGAGAGGGGAGAAGAAACGCTTAAGTAGTGGGAGGTCATGCCCAGGCAAAATTCTCATGAGCTTCGGCTTGGGGACGGTCGATCACAAATTGGAGCCTTTCTATCACGAGACCAAGCGACAAAGTCCAAAACCTGCTTTACTACACGGTATTTTTTTCAGCGCGTCTCTTATTATTGACGCAAAATACAGTAAGCGAAAGTCTGCACCTATCCACTAGTTTCAGTATCTACATAGGACTAACTTCAATTGTGATACTGCTGAAATATTTTTGGGGGGCAGCAGAAAATTAAGTGCGCCCCGTACCTATAAAGTTCAGAAATGATATTCATTTTCTGCCCTCTAGTGTCTTGTAGTGTGGTGTTAGCTGTGGTATTTCATTTGTGTTCTATCTCGCGCTTTAAGTTTTACGTGGTTTTGTTAACGTTTGTTTTCTTGATGTAATGTGTAAATGATTGGTCGCCACCTTCGAGGAACAGCCTTACACGCCATTCTTTCTTTAGTTTCGTCTGGCCTGGGCATGTATCTTGTGCATATGAAGTATACAAGTATTATAAAAATTCTTCCAATTTTAAATATTCAAATCAGTTCGCAAACGCAGGACTTGTGGCTCGTCTAATACAACGCTGCAGTACAACGCTGGCTCACCGCCGCGGTGGCTCATAGGTTATGGTGCTCTACTGCTGACCCTAAATACGCGGGTTCGATCCCGGCCGCGGCGGCTAGAATTTCTTTGGAGGAGAAATTCTACAGGCCCGTGTACTGTGCGATGTCAGTGCGCGTTAAAGAACCCCAGGTGGTCGAAATTTCCGGAGCTCTCCACTACGGCGTCTCTCACCGCCTGTGTCGCTTTGGGGCGTTAAACCCCACAAACCAAACCAAAGCAAACAACGCTGGCTCGTCGTCTGTTTATGAGTTAGGGTTTCGCAGTTTGGTTGAGTTCTAAGCTTTGAAATAACACTGACCGCCTGTTCTTACCACACGCATGCTGCCGCCGTTGCAGGTGCGATCTCTGTGTGGCGGTCACGAGCAGTCCGGCGGCTTGACTCTCGTCAGCATGACAAGCCTCCCATTCGTAGTGCAAGCCGCTCTAATAGATGTGGCTGGCCGTTCGGAGACGAGTGTGGGCCTCCAATGCCGTGCCCTGCTTGATCACCTGGAGACACTCTTCCAACCCGGTAACCAGTAAGCACCTTGACATGAACTCTTTCCGCAGCACACCTTTTCAAATAGATCGCTTTTATCGACGGCAGGGAATTGCCCATTAAACTCGCGTGTATCCTACCTGCATGTACAATGTTCTCGTGTGAATAGCTCAGAAACTGCACTCTTGCTTCACGCACAGTATTCTTTTGAAATGGTGGAGAAATTTGTTAGGAATGAAAGCTCCGACCCCACTTACCTAGATAGTAGCGAGGCAGGCACCTTCGTTCTTCGTCGGTCACATTAAAACGTGGTGCTTATCTTGAAATCGACCGTTGCCTCCTGCGATGAAAGTCTGAGCAGCTACTTCGCATAAACGTCAAATACCGAACGCTGGTGTTTTTATGAACTTAGTTTGGTTGATTTATGGGGATTAACGTCCCAAAGCAACCAAGGTTCTGAGGGACGCCATAGTAAAGGGCTCCGGAAATTTCGACCACCTGGGGTTGTTTAACGTGCACTGACATCTCACAGTAGGCGGGCCTTTAGAAATTCGCCTCTATAGAAATTCCATCGCCGCGGCTGGGATCGAACCTGCGTCTTTCGGTCAGCAGTCGAACGCCATAACAGAGACCTGAGTGGCGGCTGGCAGAACATAGACCTGGGATGCCATCCTTGCTTACGCTGTGTAAACCTGCAACATCAAAATGTAGAAGGCTGCACAGATTACACAATTTAGTGCCGTGCACTGGAGGGTGGCCGTCACACCGCCCCTCAGCGCCATCATGCCGAATGTCGGCGACGAAGACAACCTCAACATCGCCGTCCACTTAGAGCGCGCAGACGAAGCCCCACGACTTGGCCGGATCCAGATTACGGGCCAACAGCGCACCTACGTCCGACGTTACAATCGGCGCCGAGGCCACATGGAATGCAAACGCGGTGACCGTCTATGTGCTTGGACGGCCATTCTTCGCCGCAGACTGAGAGACAACCTTCCGCGCCGTTACCTAGTTCAGTACAAGATCATTCATGGAATTGAAGAGCTTGACTACCAAATCGTCCTCGACGGCGGCGCCGCTCACTCCCAGAAGATGTATATATCGTGCATCTAAAGCCATATTATGCGCGAAAATAAACCCTTGGTGTTTACACTCTCACAGCTTATTTTTGCATTGGCGACGTTTATATTTGCTCACCTTTTCGTTAAAGCACGAGCCGTAGCTTCTTTTAGCGGGGAGAAATGCCGCGGAGCTTACAGCTCATTGTTGGTGGTCAAAGCCGCCGGATATGGATATAACTTCGTGAGGCAAGATGCGACAATGCTTCTCTTGAATGATCGCAAGCGCGCGAAACTGCTTATATATAGTTAGAGATTCTTTAGTTATTCTGGCGCCTTGCCTGGAAGGTTCTTAGCCAGCTTTAAATTGAGCTTGGACGATAGCAGTACGGAATCTGTTCTGCGACGATCGCAGACTGCGCCTGTTGCTCTCGCCGCCGTCGAGCTGCTCAGTACTATGTGGGCGCAAGTCTGTGCAATGATATACCTCCCTCTAGGAGGCTTAGGGTGCCTTCCTGACTTTTAAAACTGCTGGTAGCACTATGTAACAATGCTACATCCACTTTGCAGCGCCGCACTAATGAACTTCCTTGGGTTCCGCGCCCTCCTGCACCTCTCGGCTGCCGTGCCTGGTCGCGAGGACCTGCTCGAGGCTCGGATGGAAGAAATCACGGGGCGCGCCCAGTACCGTTGGCCGAGGGAGCTCGTCTGCCTTCGGCTCACCGAAGCGCTGGTGCCCGAGCTCTTCCTCTACGACTACTACGCGAGATACTTCAACGACAGCTCCATAAGCGCTGTGAGAGACGGGGACGCACTAACGCTCCGGGTTATGGTTATTTGGAACTAGTTTTCTGTCCAGTAACGTTCATCACGCCGCCGAATGTCATTCTGCTTTCTGTCTTTCTCACAGTGCTTTCCACTACTCATAGATATGCGACTCCTCAAATATCATCCCCGAAACCCACAGCATGAGTAAACAGGAGTGGTTAACTTGTGGCGGCACTTAGGATTTAGAGCTCCTTAAAATACTTAACTCCTGTGAATCTTAACATAGTGTCTCTCAAAATTATTCATGATCAACATCATCATCATCACCCTGGCTATGTCAAACGAAAGCCAATGACCTATCCCATATCTCTGCAATGAAGCCTATTTTCAATTTTCTTTCCATAGATCGCTAAGTTGTCCTTAACTTAAGCTGATTAACTTAAGTTAATAAGCTCCCGACAATTCATTTTTTTCGTTAAAGGGGAACCTGGCGCCACATGCGCGAACATTGATCAGCTAGCCCCTTGAGAACACAATAGCAGACGCCTCAGACTACAGCTCATGTACAGTCAGGCCGGAATGAAACGCGAACAGAGCATGTCAAGAAAACAAAAATTTTACCTGCCTACTTTCAGCTGAAGTGTACAACTAGCCTGATTCATGTGTCTGGGTAAAGGGCCTACTGAAATGCATAATCTAAAATAGGTTGTAAAGGAATATCTCGCTCGAAAGCAGAAATGTATGACATATGCGTGTTCGCGTTTCATTCCGGCCTGACTGTACAGTACCAGCGAACTGGCCATTCGGAAGAGGCCGCGTTATTCCATCAAAACTATTTTCTTTTGTACTAAGCTTCGGACCTTTCGTATTCTGAGTTTCGCCGATTTGGAAACCGTGTTTTATAACGACAACTGATTGGTCGAAACGCCGCAAGTTGATTCCACGTTTCGTATGCAGCGAAAAGTGTCGACGAATCCAGAAGGCGACGTCACGAAAAGAGTGTTCGTTCCCATAGCGGATGCTTAGCGACCCCAGTCAGATAAATACCCAACATGTGGGTGCGCTTTGAGGCGCCGGCTCTCGCTTCGGAGTCAACTCGTCGCTTTCACTACGCCTTCCGGCCCTCTAAATAGCTTTAATTCGCTACACTGATTTAGTTTAGTTTTAGTTTAGCTTTAGTTTCAGTTTACAGGGGTTAGCGTCCCCAAGCGACTCATGCAATCGGGATGCCGTTGTTAAGGGCTCTGTAAAATTCGACCACCTTGGGTTCTTTAATGTGCACTGACATTGGATAGTACACGGACCTCTAGAACTTCGCCTCCATCGAAACTCCAACTAGCTTTAATTGGGTACACTGCTGTAGTTGAGTTTAGTTTAAGTTTAAGGGGGTTTAACTTCCCAAAGCAACTCAGGCCATGAGAAATGCCGTAGTGAAGGGCTCTGGAAATTTCGACCGCCTGGGGTTCTTTAACGTGCATTGACATCGGATAGCACACGGGCCTCTAGAACTTCACTTCCATCGATATTCTAGCGCCGCGGCCGGGATCGACCCCTCGTCTTTCGGGTTAGCAGCCGAGCGCCATACACTCAGCCACCGCGGTGGCACGTGCACTGCTTTCGCTTCGACTTTTCTTGCCGTAACGAAATGGATGAAGGTAAAGTTGGCCTTTATTTATTTATTTTTTTTTGAAGTCTGTTGGACTATTCGGATCCTCTTATGCCCAACGAGAAACATGTTTTGTTGCAGAAATAATTAACTTTATAAAAACCGGATGGAGCCATTGTCAATGGAGTCATCGTTGCGCCTGCGTTTGCGTATTTTCTAACGATTTCACATGCCCTACAGAATGCCGGGCAGAATTCTAGTTTACTGAACGCAAAAGTGTGTTCGATATCCTAGAACTCTCTAATAGCTGTAGGAGCCTGCCGAAACATCATCGTTTGCACTGTATCGCAGAACAAACCCGCTCATCGTGCGGATGGACAGTCGCCAGCTACGCGTCACGGCACCGGCGCGTTTTACATGCCAGAGGTTCTTCTTCATCGTCGCTTACGGTTTTTGATAGTCGCAATGCTCTGGTTCTGCGTTGAGATAACGAGTTAGCTCGAAAGTGTACTTTCAGGTGTCAATGGGCATGCGTGATGGTCATGGCAAACCTCTGAAAACTTCGTCCTCGAAATATCTGAACGCATACAAAAAGAGAAACAGTGGAAAATTTTTTCCGCTCACATATGTTATTTATTTACTGCAGAAAAAACAATGCCTAAAAACCGTACCTCGCGGTTCTTGCAGTGGTTGCGCAAAAAGGAATGGAGAACGCACACTATCGTGTGCACAGAGGACCGATCACAGCAACAACTTACGTTAGGTGACTTGCTGGTTCAGCAAGGAAGCAGGCGTGCGTTCTTTAGTGAGTGAGTGCACGCCACACACCCCTTCCGCTTCTTTTTCCTCTGGAGTTAAATGTCGAATGGCGAGTTGTGCGAACAAGCTAGCCGTGTGCTAACGAGAGTGGAAGTACGGGCGAGTTAGTTGTTCAATTTGATGTGGTCACAGCGCTGTGTGTATCGTGTTCTTTCTCTCGTGGTATCGTTTTCACGCTGTGGCCACGTTACCTGTATGCTATTTACCATCGGCGATCGGCGGCTCCGGGGGTTGCCATTTGCCTCTGCAAAGCCATGCGTATTTACGTACATCATTTTCTTTTTAGAGCGCAGCTCGCAGCTTTTGGCCGCCCGTTCCTGTGTTTCGCGGCGTCGCCGTTGTCCCTCGTGTAACAAGCTCAGCAGCCAGGGGTAGCGGGCTTCTCTAGATGCACTCGCTGCAGGCGCCATTTCTCCCACACGCCCAAGCCGGAATGCATAGCCGCCGCTTTTCGCCACTGCGTGTACACCCGTCCCTCTCCCCGGCCCTCTAACTTCGTGGCGGTGATTGCGCGATAGCGCGCGGTGTTCTCCGGTTGCCGAAGCACCGGCTCGGCATCAGAGGATCACGGTGCGTGCATCCCAAGCCGTAACGCAGAGCCGCGTTCCCTTGTCTCGCTAGGAGCGTCAGTGGCATCAGTCAGTCGCTGCTATCTCTTCGCCGCGTAAGGTAGAACCAGGCATTGGTGCAGCAAGTCGAGCATATATCCATCTATTTCACCGGACACAATGCTTCCTTCATGACAATCAAGAACTGTTAGTGGAGTGTTTCTTGAAGAAGGAATATGTGTGAAAAATAACAAATTGTCTGTAATTCTACATACATGTCTTGCTCGAATTCTTTGCCTCAACCTATCGAAAAGCTTAAACAGCTGATGAGATGCGCGAAATATCGAAAAGCTTAAACAGCTGATGAGATGCCCTCAAATTTCGCGTTAGGAAGTAGCGTAATCGTCGGCATTTTTTTAACTGCACCTCCGTCCCTTACACTGGAGAAAAGGATGTCCGAAATGCTTTTTCTATTTATTGAAATCCACTGAAAATAATCAAGGGTCTTTTTTTTGCTTCTCTACTTTGAGATCAGATATGGAATTGAAAATTTGGCTGAATTCATCCTTTCTCTTGTTTCTTTCATTCGCGAAGACCAGTAGTACTGCTGGACCTTTCACTGCTGCAAATGGAAATTAGTGATACCCTGCAGAAAACGATGGTTTCGAAAACGATGAAACCCGGATTAGGGGGCCTGTCAAGCACGGTAGGGCAACTACGAAGTTCGTTGTGGAGTGAATAACGAAACGGTGAAAGTCAAAGCTTTGCAAACTTGAAGTCCACTAATGCACATGAAGAAATGCACGCTCCCATTCATAGCAGTCGTTCAGCACTCTAGTTCTCTTTGCCATCCTGAGAAAGGTGAAACAGTCGGTAGATTACACTGACGTAATTATATATACACTCAATGTGGAATTAGTATGTTGCCAAGGGTAAGCAAAATATTTTTCACACAACACGGGAGGAGCTTTGTAGCACGCAATAATATGTATTTTCTATTAAAGCATTGCTTTCACGATATGCCTTCATGGCCACTATATTGTCACCGGCAGTCGTCTTATATTAATTTTAACGGCAATAGCCATACTGCCGCGTATCAATCTTCATTTTGGAAAATAAGTTTATAGGTGTAGGCGACAATTCCTCATTGATGCACGTTCATATGAACACATGTGTTCGTGGAACTAGAGCGTCATTAAAGAATAAAATGTTTAAGAGGTTTGAGCCTATTTGATAATTGGAGTTTGTTGTGAGATATAATTCTTCGCGCTCTACATGCGCTCCGTAATTTTTTGTGCTTCAGAGCGGCTGGATCAAATGAAATGGAAGGCTGCGAACTACGCTGAACACACTTTGAGGAATAGTTCAGTTCTTAGGAAAGGTGCCCGGACCTAAAAGTTATTTGTTGACCTTGAGTTCGTCTTCGATTGTAGAGTTTTCCCTAGATTTCGGAGCCATTGAGCAAAATCACATAATAAAACACGATTACCTTTGTTTTTGAGCTACAGGTATTGCATTTTACTCTTACCTGAAGCTAAATGTATGAGTATAGTTTATATGAGTATATGTTTTCTGGTCATAATGGGACAAACATTGTGATTTCATTCTTTTGAATTCGCCCTTGTGAAGGTACTTCTTTCACGCCCTTTTCCAGTGGATTGGCAATTATTTTTGGAATATTCGGGTACACTATAGATCCGACTTATTTGTGAGGATCTGTTTTTTCTGATCATCAACTTTATTCCCCTGCTGTAGCACTTATTTGTTCATATTATGACAGATATGAACATCCTCAACCAGTTTCTCAATTTTTTGGGGTCGACTACGTCCTTACACGATTGTTTCTATCCTCTTTTCATTATTCTGTATGGTTAGATTATTCGTCTCGAAGTTTATGTCAAATGGATTGAATTTTAATTGGCTCTTCCAATATTTGGGAGTGTTTTGCTTAATGACCTCCTGTCAGATTCTGAGTCGCAGCGTGGTTCCGGATGTAGTGCTACATTACAGGCCTCAGTAACAACAGCTAATGAAGTGCGGGCTATCACACAATGTGCCACCATGAATTGTGGAGCTGAGGTCACTGTCAGGTTAACACAGGTATCCTCGATAAACATGGTAATGTGAACGCGAAAAGAACGCACACCAAGACGGGAGCGCACTCCCGTGTCCAGGAGTTGCGGTATTCCTTTTTGCAAAACTTCAGCGTGTCTAAAGAATTACAGCAACTAGCCCGACAACATATTCCATTGAAATCGCTTAAGAAAGATGTCAAAACAGGATAAGCATCCAGCGTCTTGCGGGGCTAGAAAATCCATGTAAAATTCCCTGGATGGCTGCTGGTTTTCAGCTGCGACTGAGAAGTACCCTCTTGCGCAGTGAGACAAAAGACAAAACACACACGATATCATCATCAAGCACCGAACACCAACACCAACACCAACACCGAACACCAACATGCACCAAACGCAACTTCAAACTGTTCATTTTCCGGAAAAATGGATAAATCTATACCATTCAGATTGATAACAGATGATCAGGAAACAATCACTTGCGCGCATCGAAACAGTAATCATCCGACGGGGGGAACCGCAGCCTGGTACCACCAATCTACATCCGATATACCCCGAAGAAAATTCCAAACGTGTTTGAGAAGAGATCAATGCAGGTAGGTATAGGTTGACTTACAGTCAACTCCTCGCGACAAGAGAAGGTTCAAGATTTACCCAAAACAAAACAAAAAGTGACTACACAAAGTTCCCTGCCAAAGGCGACGATGAAACATGATAAAAGTGATCGTAGCAAAAGCAGTGTCAAGAATAAGCCAAAACAGACAACACCAACAAAACCAATGCCAATAGGGGCTGGTGGTGACGATGGATTATAAAAAAACAAATGCCGTAGGAACAGCAGTGCCTGTGATAAAACCCCAATGCAGAACAACAAAATAAGTATCTTAGGCAGCCGATCGGTAGTCTCACAGGCGCCACCATGCTCAAATTCAGGGCCACATGACCACGTTAACCGCAAAAACAAATCAGTGAATGGCAAATCAGTGAACTGCATGTTAAGCAGTAAGCTCACGCGTGTCTGTCCAAGAAGGTTAATTATTTATCGAGAAGTAAAACCGGTGTTGTACTAAATTGTTTGTCACCAGATTTAAAAATATAAAAGGAAGCTTTGTTTTGGTACTTGCCAGAATTTCGGTCCCTCTCAGCAAGGTTTGGAGATGTGATACATAGTGTGCTCCGGAAAGCGGCGTCTTTAGTTGTTTTTAGTGTACTCTTGTGTTCACGAAGTCTTTCATTACCGCACTTGCCCGTCTGTTCAATATTATATGCGTACACATGTAAGAGGAATGCTGTACCCGACATTGGTGCTGCATTCTAGGTAGTGCTTTTCATGGCTCTTTTCCCATGCCTCTCGTTTCATAGTACAGTACCAATGCTGTACAGGTTACTAGGCGCTGAAAACAAAGCTTAAACTTCCCAGCTGTTCCCAATCTTCAAATTTTGCTAGATTTTGTGAAGATAAGGGATCACTTTAACACGCTATCTTGGAACTGCCACGCTTGAAGCCTTCTACTTCTTGTCTTTCATCTTCTACAGAAGATTTCCCTTGGTACTCCTTGAGAATATGGCTGGACTAGCCCATTGCTCGAAACGACCTGATTATCAAAGCTGCTGTTCATACGGTGCGGGTAGGTTTTGGCAAGCGCTGCCTGAAGAAGACCGTTAACGATTCCACGTTTTATCAGCTTAGAATGTGCGCGTTCTTACAGAAGCAGGCTTCTTTTCTGTCGGGGATTGTATTAATAGCACGGATTGCTTCCTTAGTTACGAAACACAATGAGAAGGTCAAGGGACTGTATGGAGTTACCCTCAGGCATTTCCTACGTAAACATCAGGCTTCTCGACTCTGTAGTAAACAAATGTACTATGCTAGAAACCAAGTTGTGAAGGTCGTAATCTGATGGGGTCTGGTTATGACAAGGTAGTCGTCAACATACCTCAAGATTTGGAGTACATTCATGTCTTACAGGCATGTCCGCGAATAGACGACCAAACCAAGATGGCGGACCTACCTCCCTCTAGGATAGTTATGTAGGCAACAGGACGAATGCTATTTGTTTGGGCATTAAGTATGGGACATATACTAGAAGGATATACAAAAGTAAAACGGCGAGTTGAGCGAGTCGGTACTTACTTGAAGAAACCAGCGCCACAACAAGGACAAGAGAGGAGATCAGCGCCTTTTCCGTCTTCTCTGTTGTCTGTGCTGCTGCGCTGTTTTCTTCAAAGATATGCTATACCCAGACATACGATGTCTGTTAGAAAAGTATCCGATTTTATTTTTTTTGCGAACACCTGATGGATATGAAACAAGCGCGCTTACAGCAGCCGACCTTGAACCCTCGTGCGCATGCAAGAATTTTTTCCCGCCTGCCGAATGCGTCAGTCGCTGGGAAGCAGCGTTTGAGTGGCGGAGCGAGAGGAGCAGCGCTACTGCAACAAATTTTGCCAGAAACTTGGCGATAGCCAAGTGGAAACCATTCGAAATGTTCAGACGGCTTTCGGTGATGATGCTATGAGCAGCACACAGATTAAGCAGTGGTGCAACTGGTTTAAAGACGGCCGCATATCCGTGGAGAGAGAGCCACGCTCCGCTCGGCTATCAACATGCCGAAATGACCAGGTAATTGCCGAAGTGAACGCTGTGGCGATGAGGGACTGTTGTGTGACTATCCGAGAAATTGCGGAAGAGGTGGACATCAGCAATTTTTCTGCACATTCCATTATCACCGAAGATTTGGCTATAGAGAGAGTTGCGGCGGAATTCGTGCCGAAGCTGCCGACGGTGGAGAAAAAGCAGCTTCATGTTGAAGTCTCAAAGGAGATGCTGGATTCCACAAACAGTTACCCTGACTTCATCGACGCCGTAATCACTAGTGACGAGTCTTGGGTGTACGGGTTCGACCCGGAAACCAAATCCCAGTCGTCACAGAGGACGCATTCCACGTCACCAAGACCAAAGAAGGTCTGCCAAGTGCGCAGCAATGTCAAAGTGATGCTGACAGCTTTTTTGACTCCCTCTGTGTGGCACACCACGAGTACGCACCCCATAAGGTCAAAGAATGACTAAAGAGTACTATAGGGATGTCCTCCATCGCCTATGTGGTGCTGTGCGGCGCAAGAAACCGGAACTGAGGTCAACAAGAAATTGGCGCCTCCCTCGCGGCATTGCTCCTGCACATTGCTCGCATTTGATTCAGACTTTTCTGGCGAAAAACCAGACTCCTGTAGTTTAACAGACTCCTTACTCTCCTGATATGTCCCCCTACGACTTCTGGCTGTTTCCTAAAATGAAGAGGCCATTGAAAGGAGCGCGATTTCAGAAAAGAAAGGACATTATGGCTGCAACGGCAGCAGAGCTAAATTCCATTCCGAAAAGTGCCTTTTCGGAATACTTTCACCAATGGCAGCACCGCTGGGAGATGTATAGGGAGCCCCAAGGAGACTACTTGGAAGGTTATTAGATTTCTAACGTCCCAGTTATGCCGCCGCGGTGGCTCAGCTGTTATGGTGCTCGGCTGCTGACCCGAAAGACGCGGGTTCGATCCCGGCCGGGGTGGCTGCAATTTCTTTGGAGGAGAAATTCTAGAGGCCCGTGTACTGTGCGATGTCAGTGCACGTTAAAGAACCCCAGGTGGTCGAAATTTCCGGAGCCCTCCACTACGGCGTCTCTCATAGCCTTAGTCGCTTTGGGACGTTAAACCCCATAAGCCAGCCAGCCGTCCCAGTTATACTAGTTTTTTTTCTTCGGCCAAAGGTCGGATACTTTTCTAACAGACCTTGTATACCAGAAAAGCGCGCTTTCGCGTTGCGATTGTTCGAGGCTGGCCATCGGCTATCTTGTTTGCAGCACGTTTGATATGCCCACTTGCGGAATTTCGCATGAGGTCAAGCATAATGCCATCGGTCTACGCAATAAACGAAGTAGAAGAAAGCGATTAGGATCTTTGTATTCTTTTCCTGCAACTCCCTCGCAGAATAATTTCCCCAGATACTGTGGATCAAAGTGGGCGCGGTTTGCGATCGCTGGTGAGTATTCGGGAATGTTCGATTATAAATTTCTCGAATACGAATGCGAATCAAAGCACGACATACATATTTCTTTCAACATGTGACACACTGCAACCTTTCAAAGTTTTACAGCAAAGTTCACGCACTTCGTGGGATCAAGTTTTTGGTAGCGAAGATGCGAACGTTGCTTATGACACATTCATCAAAATACTGAAACCAATCTATGAGAAGAGTTTTCCTTTAGTAGCAAGGAATAACGGTAGAAAAATCCGAAAACCATGGGTTAACGCAGAACTTTCCGGGAGGATTAGAAAAAAGAATAACTTGTACCGCCAATTTGTCAGAAGCAAAGACAAAAAAATACTACTAGAATTTGAAGCTTTCCGTAATCGTCTAGATAAAGATATAAAGAAAGCCAGACGTGAATATTTAGACAATGTATTTATGCCTGCAGCAGGACAAATGAATACAGTTTGGCGTAGACTGAACCCGATGCTAAATTACAAGATAGGAACTGAAAAAGTGTACTGGAAAATTGCAGCGCAGCAGTAACAAAGACGAGACGAGAAGGACGCAAACACAGCGCTTGTGTTTGCGTCCTTCTGGTCTCGTCCTTGTTACTGCTGCGCTGAAATTTTCCAGTATGCAGAACCAACTAACCAGTCACTATGTTTTATGAAAAAGTGTGTAAGATAAAAAGACATGATGCTGAGTTAACAGGAAAAACCCTCGCGAACGCTTTCAACCAAGATTTTGTTCAAGGTAACACCGCCATTTGCTCCAATGACCTAGCAAACTTTCCGCGTAATGATAGCTTGGTGTTTCTGACTCCAGTAAGTGAAACAGAAATTGCAAGCATAATTCTGAATTCAGGTAAAACCAATCAAACACGTTGCGCATTTTCTTGCTTCATGCTTAATGCATGTACTTGATTTATGCTTTCAGCGGGCCATATTTCCGCCCAAAATGCAGGTCGCTCGAGTAAGCGTGCTATATAAGAAAGGTGACAAAAATGATATGGGAAATTATCGGCCCATATCTATTCTCTCGGTCTTTTCCAAAGTCTTTGAAAAAGCTATTTTAAACCGATTGAGAGCATTTCAAGAAAAACACAAATTGCTAGCTAGTAGCCAGTTTGGTTTCCGCAAAGGATTTAGCACAGAACTTGCCCTCTTGACGCAGAAAGAACACATTTTAAGCGGTTTGGAGAAAGGTAAGCTAGTCTTGGGCCTTTACGTTGACTTCTCGAAAGCATTCGACACTATCAGCCACGAAATACTTATTAGGAAGTTAGAACATTATGGCATTTGCGGAAAGGCCGGTGTTCTTATGGAATCCTACCTTAAACATCGTACCCAAATTGTAGCCATTGGTGATTCTTTATCAGATGCACTTCATGTTTCCCAGGGTGTACCGCAAGGCAGCATCCTGGGCCCCTTTTTGTTCAATTTGTACGTGAACGATGTTTACGGTATCGCTCCATCCGCTACTTTTGTGAATTATGCGGATGATACAAGTGTGTTTTTCACAGGAGAATCAAGTGATCAGCCAATAACTGCACAAATGTAGCGCTTGCTAAGCTTGATGAATGAACCCAAAAAATTAGCTTGAAAATGAACGCTGATAAAACTAAAGCAATTTTGTATCATACTAGGAACAAAAACATAGACACACAAAACACAACTACACTACGGTCAACTCCTGTAGAGATTGTGTCTAGTTTTAAAACTCTGGGTGTCATTTTTCAAAACACAATGTCATGGCATGCCCACATAGATTATATTACAAGAAAACTATCACATATAGTAGGCATTGTTTCGCGAAATCGCCATGTATTCCCTCGCCACATTCTGATGCTGATTTATAATGGTCTTTTCTCCCCTAGACTTAATTATTGTCACTTGGCATGGGCATCGACTACTAAATCTAATATAGACAGAGTGCTCTTTCTCCAAAAAATGTTTTTAAGAGCTGTCGAAAACGTACCAATGCACTACCACACACATGAATTATTTAAAAAATACAATGTAATCCCAGTAACAAAATGCTATGACTACCGGCTTTGCATGTTGTTGAAACAAGAAACGAAATGTAACAATTGTACTATTCAGAACATAGCTCAGCTAGAAAATAATGTAGATTCATACCAGACGCGTCATTTTGAACCATGGAAGGTTAACACAAGTAGAACTACATGCGGTCTACAAATGCTGCAAAACAAGTTACCCTGATTACTAAACAGTTTGCAAGCTAAAAACATCCAACTCGACAATATAACCTTCAAAGCACTGCGCGCTCTTTTCAAAACGAAGTAAATGTGATTTTGTGTCTATAATATTTCCCCATGAATGTGTCAAAAATGTGAGTACGTGTTACACTGAAATGTGGTAACAGAATATATGTTTTAGCGTTTCTTGTAAGATGTTGTATTTTCACTTTTTTTCTTTACATGTTGTGATAAAATATGCTGTGTATAAACTTTTTTTTACGACATTCCGCAGACTGGCAATGAAAGGGGGCCTGCTGCCCTGTCAAGCTGGCTTCTGGCAGCTTTTTCTGCAGGCTTCCTGCATCATGTAATGTGATGTGAATAAACTTCTTCTTCTTCTTATCAAACATAATCGATCCGCATTCGAAATTTCGAAACTCCACACGCTCCTATTACTTATTCAAGCTCAACGCCGCCCGCGCGCAGCTTTATCAGATGCATGTAACACGATTCGACTGTATTTATCTCGAATGATCACAGCCAGAGGCAGAACCGATTCTATTTTTTTTAGACATGAGCTTCAATAGCGCGCAACGAGGAAGGGACTCAACACCTAACCCTTGCTGTTAGAGGCATCGTAGTTAATTTGTACACCTTCTCTCGAAAGTTTGTTGTCAGTTTTAAATTGAGCATGGTCAGCCCCGGCGGGCATTCTGTTCGACGACCGCGGAGCATGCTTGTTGCTATGGCAGCCGTCATGACATTAAGTTCTTTGTGGGGCACTTCCGCTAAGTGAGCAGTTTCTTTCGGAAACCCTTTTCGCTGTTTTCTTTACCTCCGAAATTCCGTCACCACTACATGACAATATCTTTATCGTCTAATACATCGTCCAGGGTTGCAGTGGTCGCATCGAAAGTTCTCATGTTCACACTGTTTTGAGCAGCTCACTCTCAGTCTCAGCTTTCTTGTGGAGTTTATTTCTTGCCAGAACTGTGTATTACCGTAATACGCGCAACCTTGATATACGCAGCTTTTCTTTTCCACGAATTAGACAGTTCGAGAAATTTTCAGCTTTCATGTGCAGCACCATCCTGATACGTGTTGAGCAAACTCTAGAGGGTAAAGTTAACCACTACTGCAGTGAAGTTCTTTTTAAATTAAACAGCTCTTCGTTACCGTCAGCCAAGCCTCAGTGAGCAGTCACTGGGTGGATGTAATAAAGTTGAACTAAAGTTAATGAATGAAAAAACAATGTGTGCAGAAGAGCGGGGGTTCAGGAAGGCTTTTTGGATGCTTGGAATGAGCAGTTTGGTGCGGTGTAATTTGATATGAAATTTTTTTGTGCTCCCTTCACGAATTGATCTTTTCCTGGGCCATTTATGGGTTCTCATGTGTACTTCTTTCATGTGACCTTGTGGAGCCCGTTCTCTTGCCGAAACCTAAGAAACCGGTGAGGATATGAAATTTTTCCGCCAGGTCTGGCCTATTTTTTTTGTAGGGACAGTTTGCTTGAGTCTAATGCATGATATTCATAGAAACGCACGACTGGAAATCTGAAATCTGATCAGTGATGGCTGCTGTATACATCGCACGTCTTAAACCACATGTATTACGGGGAGCGGTGGTAAGTATGTCTGATTGTCCCAGCTTGACTCTAAAAGAGGACGAGTCCCGGCGTAGGCAAATGTCTTGCTTCAGTCTTCCTCTTACTGATGTTTTATAGGTAAATACGTTCACAGATCTGCCCAGCTTATGATAGGATTTGTGTGATCGGTGGAAATGTGCCTCTGTTCTTGAGATCCTTATCCCTCTGAACGGATCGGTCATTAACCTCTATACCTCGGTATTATGCAATGATGTTTTATTTATTTTATTTATGGCATACTGCAGGCCGTGAGGCCCAAGCAGGAGTGGATACAGAACAGAACACAAATTGAGCAATAATACCAAAGTGCAAACAGAAAACGAGCTGCGCGAAATGACGTGGAAAAGAAAAAGAAACTAACAAAACAAACCAAAAACAAACTAACAATGGTTACTTATCAGGTCAAGAGACCGTACACACGAAGCTGGTAAGCTGTTCCAGTCACTGATGGTTTGGGGAAAGAATGAGTGCTGAAATAAGTTAGTCTTTGCAAAGTACGGGGTCAGAGAAAGGGGGTGGGAGTGTCGGGTTTGTCTGGTGTTCTGTAGATTAAGATAAGGCGAAGAATTAATTCCAAGTTTATGGTTAAATAACAAAAATAAGAATTTCAACCGTAGAAACTTGCGCCGGGACTGAAGGGTTGGTATTGAATTCGACTGCATTAATGCAGAGACAGAAGCAGTTCTATTGTATTGCGAAAACATGAATCGCACAGCTTTTATTTGGATCCGCTCAAGTGCTTTTATGTTAGTGAGAGTATACGGGTCCCATACAATGCACGCATATTCCAATTTAGTCCTTATAAAGGTTTCATATGCTAGTCTCTTAACCTGTAGTGGTGAATCTTTTAGGTTATGGCGCAACAAGCAAAGTTTTCGTAAGGCAGACGAGCAAGTGTTACAAATGTGAGTGTTCCAGCTTAAGTTGTTTGTTAATGTAACACCAATATATTTATATTCAGTTACTTCGGTAATTTCTCCTGACCCCAGAAAAAAGGAGCGTTTCAATGGATTAAGTTTTCTTGTAACACGTAGTAGGACAGTCTTTTCGAAGTTAAGTTTCATGCCCCATCGTTTACACCATGCGTGGATACTACTAAGGGACGTATTTAGTATTGCCTGATCGTCAGCTGATCGGATCTCATTGAAAATAATACAGTCATCTGCGTACATGCGAATCTGTACAGGTTCATTAACCACATCTACAATATCGTTACAATATATCAAAAACAACAGTGGCCCAAGCACACTGCCCTGAGGGACACCAGATGTGACCGGAAGAGCGCAAGAATCATCTCCATTAATAGTTACGTACTGTTTGCGTTGTATTAGGTACCTTGATACCCAAGCAATAATAAACTCTGGCAGCCCTATCAGTTCAAGTTTCTCAATTAATTTATTATGGGGTACTAGGTCGAAAGCCTTGCTGAAATCCAAGAAAGTTAAGTCTACCTGGCCAGCCCTATCCACGACGGAAGCAAGGAAGTGAAATATGGTGACTAACTGAGTAGTTGTAGAAAACCCTTTCTTGAAGCCGTGCTGGTGTTGCGACGGAATGTTATTTTCTCGAAGAAATTTTGAAATGAGGTTAGACACAATGTGCTCCATGAACTTACAAGAAGGACATAATATAGATATGGGGCGGTAGTTAGATAAAGAAAGCGGGTCACCCTTCTTTAGGACGGGCACCACACGCGTGCAGTCTTCCAATCGTCAGGTATGGACGCAGTACTAATGAAAGCTTGAAATATAACTACGAGGAACTTGCTCAGTGTTTCAGCGTAACGGCGAAGGAACGCGCCAGGTATACCATCAGGTCCAGGTGAAGTTTTAACTTTCAGTCGGAGCAGCATGTTAAGTACTCCCTCATGCGAAATCAAATCAGTGACATTCGGAAAATGAGACTGGAATGTTGAAAATGAAGGTTCAGCGGGCATGGAGAAAACGCTGTGAAAATATTGGTTAAAATGTTGTGCAATAATCTAGGGGTTAGTGACTACTGCACCGTTATGAGATATTTGTTGCACATGCCTTTTGCTTTCCTTCATAAAGTTCCAGAAGCCTTGAGGATCCTCAGAAATAAAGTTCGGGAGAGTAGTGTTAAAATAAAAAGACTTTGCACGCATAATGGCGTCGGAAAGAGCTGCGCGAGCTTCGCTGAAAGCATGAGATGCTGTTCTTTTCTTACGTAAGCGTTTGGCCTTCCGTTTTAAATGTATTATATGCCTGTTCATCCAAGGCGTATGTTTCGCCGTTTTCTTTATTTTGTCAGGAACAAAATTACTCAAACAAAAGTGGCATAAATTCTTAAATTTGTTCCAAAGAACAGCAGCATCATCATCAGAGAACTCACCAAACTGAGAATCTAAGTAATCTAAAATGGCATCATCGTCAGCTCGCTCAATATCTTTCACTGTGTTAACAACTGCACCATTTTTTACAGATTTGGGAGCAAGTGCTAGGCAAACAGATACCATTTTATGATCAGATAAGCCGGAATCCACAGACACTTCATAATCATCAAAAGCGCGATGAAGAAAAACTAAATCAAGAATGGAACTAGACGTATTGCCTACACGTGTAGGCTTACTGACAATTTGAACAAGATTATTCTCAAACATGATATCAAACATAGTATTGGAATCAATTGCAGAGTCGGCACTGGAAAGCAAACGGTCCCAGTCAATGCATGGAAAGTTGAAGTCCCCAACAACTATCATCTTAAATTTGCTAAAATGCGCCATATGATCCCTTAGTTGCATTAGAAGATCAGGTGTCGACTCTGGTGGTCTATATATTGCATACAGTAAGAGGACATGCCCAAATAGCTTAATCTTTAAGCATAAAAATTCTACGTCATCTAGGTCAGGAAGACGAACGGTTTCTATATCCGATTTTATTGCTACAGCAACTCCACCACCCCTGGTGGGCCTGTCTTTACGATAAATTTTGAATGCTGGAGGAACAAGATCGTCGTTGCTGATTGCACTGTGCAACCAAGTTTCAGTAATGACGGTGATGTGTGGGCTATAGGACAAAAGAATTCCTTCGAGTTGGCTAGTCCTGTTTACGATACTCCGGGCATTTATGTTAAGAAGCATAACATGCTTATCCTGAATGGGTCATGGGGAAGGTGCTTGGGGGGGTTTTGAAATTAACTGCCGTTCTTGTTTTGTATCGTCCCAGACAAACACATCACCGTCAATGTGCAACTTGTCATGAACAAGAAACACTTTCCGGCCCTGCAATTTCTCGGATTTTGCACTCTGCCACATCTTCCGTCTTTTTAAAGTAGGCTGCGAGTAGTCGTTCTGGATAGAAATATTAGACCCTTTAATTTTGGTGCAATTTTTGAAGAGGGATGCTTTTTCGTTGAAATACTGGAAAAAAACGATAACTGGTCTTGCTGACGTCCCCTTTCCTAGCCTGTGAATGCGACCAACTGACACACATGTTACGCCAAGTTTTTCCTCAAAAGTTTCTGCGATGACTTTGCGCTTAAGATCGGATTCAGTTTCGTTCTCTTCTTCGGTTATACCATAAACGATAAGGTTAGAGCGCCTGCTTCTGTCTTCTAGATTTGTGAGCTTACGAGCCTGTTTGCCCACAGAAGCTTGGTATGTACGGAGCGCGTTTTCAAGATCCTCTAATTTCAGGGTCTTAGCTTTAAGTTCGGAGATGTGGGCGTCAATAGTGGCAAATTGAGCTTTAATGTCCGTAATCATGCCATCTGTTTTTGACTTTATTTCATGTATTTCTTCGCGCAGCGAATTTTGACCTTCAAGTACCCTTTGCAGTAATACGTTGTTAGAAATGGGACCGGGATTCAATTCAACGTCCCCACATAGAAGAAGCTCGAGAACATGGCAGCACTCATATGCAATATTCAGACACCGTAGTGGGCACGGCAGGACAAGCAAAAAACGGCAGTCACTTTTAACAGAACTAGAAAACGAACCAACCTGCATTAAGTACAAGAAGGGCTTGATTAACGCCATGTTCTTGCCAGGCCCACCGTGCCCACTGAAGGTGAAGCGGTGAAGACAGTCCTTTATGTAGACGCCAGTCGGTGACGTCATGAATCCCACGTGAGGAGCGGCCGGTAGCGTCGCGGTTCCAAGGTTCCAAAAGCACCGCACCTCCCCCACCAGATTTATGCAAGCTGCCCTGATGAAAACCAAAGCAAACAGAGCGGAAGGTATAGCTGGAGGACGGGTGAGTAGAAAATGAACAATAAACACGGGGATATGAATGGCTGGGCCTTGCTTCGCGGTCTGTAAGAACCCAGAAGCATCCCTCCGCTGATCGGCCTCGAAGCATAAGGCACAAGGCGTTGGTACAGCCAAAAGGACTCCCTCTTTCCAGAACACCGCCAAACACCACGCACAGCATGGCTCTGGTAGCCCAAGTCCACATTTTCTCGACTTGATGACGTCACATTCATTGAACACCTTTTGTTTCCAGATATCCCGCGATGGTATTTGAAGCAAAGCTTCGATAAAATACACCAGATGTTGCACTGCTTGTTTATCATCGATGCGATTCTTGGAACCATCCGTAAGGGCGAAAAGCTTGTTCCGTTCTAGACGCAATCCCCGCGTAGTCCACGCGAGCCAGGAGACAAACCGATTCAGTTGTCTGATTTTCTTTCGTGCTTTGTCTTTCTCTGAAGCAACAACGCCTTCAATTATGAAGCGATAATTCTATACTCGTTATTGTCTTGAAAAACATTCGACAAAAATGCCGCGTTAAGTTTGCGGTGCACAGTTTCATAACAGTGACGTTGGGTCGTCCAAGTTTCTCGTAGCGACATCTTTTGATCAGCGATTTCTGCCACGTTTCCCTGCTGTAGGTACGAAATTTGGGAACCCGTCAAATCCTTAAGCATAAGAGAATTTTGCTTCGGTCCTCTTTTTGCAATAAGAGAAGCGTGCATGCTAAATCTTGTTGCTTGTTTCAGAACTTCAGTGCTCTCTACGCATCTTTTCGCAGAAAGATGCCCTTGTCCAGTGGCTGGTCAGCAGTTTGCCGAGAGCTGCTACGAACTCGCCCTGGGGATCCACGCCTGCTTACATGCACAAAATCCGACTCCATGTGAGGGAATTTCAGTTTGTACGTTTGCTCAGCCAACACTGGCCAAGAAAAAACACCTGCGATAATAAATAGGTCTCGCTGCACGGCGATAAACACGAGGACCGCGTCTTTTAGTGCTCGTTCGGAAGACATCCAATCCACTCCAATAAGAGACAGGATTCCTAACTATAACGGCTGAGGCTGCAATAAAAAGGCAAGAAAAATAAACGGCAGCCCTTTACTGTAGATCCATTGAAAAGAGGAGAGCACAGCGTTTACTGAGGCTTGCAACCTACATAACAGGTATCTCGGTAAGAGGTAACGTTTTCTTTCATGCTCGCCTGCTGTCTCTTTAAAATAGCTAGCTACTGGACTAGTTGGTTGTCAGACATAATAAAAGTACTCTAGCGCCAAGAAGTACAACACACAAGAGAGAAGACATAAGACAGGAGGCCGTTTAATAACCACTCTTTTATGAAGTGGAAACGACCGACGCATATACCTTTTCAATACCTTTGCGCATGCACACGCTTACCAAGACTACAGGAAAACGCAACCAAAAGGTCTTATTACAGCACGCGTGAAGGGAATTTCCTCTCAGCCTCGTAGAGATAAACAAATGCGCCACTGATATTGTTTTAACCTGCATTTTTTATGTGAAAGGCTTTCTTGATTTCACGAGCTCTTTGTTGTCTTCCTATGCACAGAATCCTCATAACACTGAACACTGGTATACAGCTGGTACAAGCCTTGCAGTGTTCAACGCGTTGCTATCCCTCATTATTGTATATATTTTTCTCATGTTCCCTACTTCGGTTGTTCACGCAACGCCCCGTCTGGCCAATATAAGGTTTTCCGCAAAACAGGGGGTTTCGTAGGAAATGAGGGTGAACTACTTGTAGAACACTGCAGGTTTTGTATCAACTGTATACCACGGTTCCGTGGTATGGGGATTCTGGGCAGACACAGACAACAAACAGCTCCTGAAAACATGGAAGTCTTCCAAATAACAAATGCGGACTCATACTGTGTCAGCGACAGATCTGTTTGTGTCTATAAGGCTGAGAAGAAATTCTTTTTACGTCTGCTATGATAAGACCTCTTGGTTGTGTTTGGCTGTAGCATTGTACGTGTGAGTATGCGCAAAGGTTTAAGAGGGGTATATATGTCACTCGCTTCCATCGCGTTAAAGGGGTGTAAGTGCCCTTGTTTTCTTATCTCTTCTTTCCTGTGTGTTGTAAATCTTGGCGCTGGAATCATTTTAATATCACTGCTTACAATTGAATACAAACAGCCCAATAAATTTTGAAAATAATAAACAATAATAAATAAATCTTATTATTATTATTATTATTATTATTATCAATAATAAATAATAATTATTGTAATAATGTTTTGTGAGTAGCACAGCACAATTGTTTACTTGTCATTTTCGGGTATTGTAAAGTGCGCAGCTACAATTTCTAAACTGATCAATAGAAAGTCCGTGTTTTTTGACGCTGCTTTAGAAAGCAACGCCGGCACGCAGTCTTAAAATTGAATCGTAAATACAGTTCTCAAGAGCAGCTCCCAAATCAAACAGTAATGGTCATTTTTTTATGTAGTGCAGACTAGCGATGCAAGCTATAGAAACAGAACAGAGGCGCCCATAGTTGAGAGATTTCGTTGCAACACTACCTCCGTATTCATTACGCTGCTTTTCCGCCGCTTAATAAATCCGCCGAATAGCCCCTGTTGCCACACTTCATCACGACAAATCCCATGCCAAAAAGCTTATTTCTCGGCTTCCACACTTAGCGATCCTTTACTAGAGGTGTCTGCATTTTCGTTTACATATACAAACTTTCAGCACCGCCAAGGTATATTTTCATAGAAAATGCTACTGTATATGCCACAATGACTTCGTTCAGGAAAAATCTTTACTTAAGTACCATTGCCATATATTACGGCCACACTTCGCAGGTAGGTACGATGACTCTGCGCCGGTATCTGCCCTCCTGGCTCTTCGACATCGACAAAAGAAAAGAATTTAGCGACACGGTGAGCAATACCGTCATTTTCCGTGGCGCATCCCAAGCGCCTTTGGATCCTTAACCACAGTGTAACGAGAATGTAAATGACACAGGAAGTATTCCATATCAATGGGACACCCCGCCAGTAAAGAAAGAAGAAGTAAAGGAAGCCTTAGGAGATACGCGAAGGAGGAAAGCAGCTGGTGAAGATAACGTAACAGCATATTTGTTGAAGGACGGAGGGGAGATTCAGCTAGATAGATAAACCAACCACGCTGTATACGCATTTCAATATGGCCTCTAGCATGCCTAGAGCTTGGAAGAACGCTAATATAATCTTAATCCATAATAAAAGAAATGTCCAGGACTTAAAAAATCATGCCTAGAGCTTGGAAGAACGCTAATATAATCTTAATCCATAATAAAGGAAATGTCCAGGACTTAAACAATTACGCACCTATCAGCGTACTGTCCGCTGCCTGTAAGGTATTCACTAAGGTAATGGCAAATAGAGCCAGGACAGCCTTACACTTCAAATAACCAAATGATCAGGCAGGTTTTGTAAAGGATGCTTGATAGTAGGCCGTATTGACACTATGAAGCAGATAGGGAAATGTGCAGAATATAGACGGTGGTCTCTTGGGCCCCGCAAAGACTTTCTGCAGCTTTAAGCCCAAAAGACTATCCGGTTCTTATCTGAAAAATAAAAATGTATTGGTTACTCAACCCCTATAGCTTGTCAATGTCATCAGCCTGGCTACGCCCACTGGAGCACTAAGGCCTCTCCCATATCTCTCCAATTAACCATGTCAGGTGCCAGCTGCGACTACCCTACACCCGGAAACTTGATTTCATCTTTTTATTTATTTATTTATTCACAATACCTTACAGGGACCAGAAGGGCATTGAGTAAGCGGGGCAAAGAACGACAAATCTACAAAAGAAACTAGTTAATACAACATGAGATACAAGAGATTAAGCAAAAAGAAACTAATGTACTTAAAGGCGAAATTATACATAGGATACAAGGTACTTATTAGTGGCATGAATGCCGGACATGCGGCCAAAACAAAACGTAATGGCAACGAAGGAACGAAAGTACACCGCGACAACAAAAATAAATATCAAAGATAGGAGAAAAACCAATGTTATGTGAGATATCTACGTAGCTGATCCCGTAATGGTTGATGATTGACGATGGATGCGATATTGTCAGGAAGATCATTCCAAAGAGCGATGGCACGTGGAAGTGCAGATGAATTAAAAGCGAGGGTTCTACCGTGAATTCGTTTTATGCTCTTCTGGTTATGTAGGCGGCGTGAAATGCGTGTAGGCGTTTCAAGAGGTAATGAAGATGGCCTTGTGCTGAAAAGATATTTATTTCATAAGCACAAAAGAGGAATGGAACGGCGAATGTCTAAAGGTTCGAGACCGATATCAAGTTTTATTGCTGTTATGGTGCAGTGAGGGCTGTATTTGCGTGTAATGAAGCGAGCGGCTCTGTTCTGGATGGATTCTAACATGCTGATTAAGTATTTTTGATATGGTGACCATGTAGGTGATGCAAATTCTAGTTGCGGCTGTACGATTGTGAGATATGCCAGTTTTCTTACGCTGTTAGGGGAGGTTAGCAAATTTCGACGCAGGTACCCTAGTGACCTGCTGGCTTTGGCACAGATGGCTTGAATATGTGTGGCCCATGAAAGATTATGCGTCAGATGAATGCCTGAATACTTATACGGTAATGCCCGAGACACTGTAGTGCTATCTCTGATGTACGAAAAGCTAGAGTTTGTATGCTTGCGGCTGAACGAGATAATCTTGCATTTTGTCGAGTTAAGCGACATTTGCCATTTGGTACACCAGTCCGAGATGAGGTTCAGGTCACATTGGAGAGTGAGGTGATCATTCATGGAATTGATAGGACAGTAAATGATGCAGTCATCCGCAAAAAGTCGCAGGGAAGAAGATATGCCAGCGGGTAGATCGTTAATGTATATTAAAAACAATAAAGGACCGAGAACACTGCCTTGAGGCACAGCAGATGTTACGTCACAGAGTGAAGAGGAGAAATTGTTAACTGTTGTAAACTGGTGACGAAAAGAAAAAGTTGCGAAGCCGTGTCAGTGTTAAAGAATCTAGGCAAAGAGCAGATAATTTCGAGAACAAGCGGGAATGTGCAACACGGTCAAAAGATTTAGCAAAGTCCAGAAAGATGCAATCAGTTTGTAGGTTAGCGTCCATGTTGAAGTGCAGGCCAGTCGTGAATTCTAGTAGTTGCGTATCACAAGAAAATCCTTTTCGGAAGCCATGCTGCTTAGTAAAAAAGAAAGAATTAAGTTCCAGGTGGTCGTAAATGTGAGAGGCGATAATGTGCTCAAGTAACTTGCAGCATATGCATGTGAGTGAAATGGGGCGATAGTTTTCTGGCGAATTTCTACGTCCGTTCTTGAACACAGGGACGACCTTGGCAATTTTCCAGTCTGCGGGGAGCAAGCCAGATGATAATGACTGCTGAAAGATATTGCAAAGAATTTGACTAGAAGTCGATACAGTGTTCTTTAATATTTTAGAATTAATGTCATCAACACCAGCGCTAGTGGAGAGCTTGAGGTTTGTAATGAAATGAGATATACCTTCAGCGGTGATGTTAATAGGAGCCATACATGGATAATCAAGGTCAAGAACACTGGGTACGTTGGAATGATCTTCCTGAGTAAATACAGACTCGAAATATCTGTTGAATTCATGCGGGCATTCACTGTCCGAAAATGGTGTGAGGTCGGCATTGCGCAATGAAATGTGGTTACGAGTCCCGTCAGGAGATATCAGACGCCAAAATTTTTTCGGATTAGATTTTAAGAGAGCAGGCAGGTCATGAGAAAAGTATTTGTTTTTAGAAGCGCGAATAGCAGTAAAGTAGGATTTTAGGCATTCACGGTATTTTTGCCACGCAAATGGTGTGGACACAAGTTTAGCCCTTCTGTACAAACGCTTTTTTTTTGTTTCGGTGACGGCGCAGAGAACTATTGAACCAGGGGTTAGATTTATCGTTTGAGATAGAAACCAAGGACACATATTTATAAACTAAATTTGTTATAATGTTCTTAAAAAGCATCCAGTTTTGTTCAACAGACCTGTCCGAAAATGAAGGCAAGAAGGTTGTAGTGAAAAATTCGTTAAGTGCTATATTGATATCGCTATAATTGGCTGTATTGTAATCCCGAATTTGCCTAGATGTAGTACCTGGAAATTTTAATGGGACAGTAAGCTGCAATTGGATCAGCTTATGATCGCTAAAACCTTCTAGGAATAGCACTTCGCGGACCGTTTCAGGCGCGCTGCAGAAAACCAGGTCTAGAATATTGGAACCGCGAGTTGGTTGATTGATAACTTGAAAAAAAAAATTAAAATCTAACATGAGGTTGATAAGCTCAACTGAGGTGTGGCATGCGGATGACAAACTTGACCAGTCTATCTGAGGGAAATCGAAGTCGCCAACTAGGTAAATGATTTCACCTTACTTTCTGCAATCTCCTACTCTTTACTTCCCTTGGCCGCCGCGGTGGCTGAGCGGTTATGGTGCTCGGCTGCTGACCCGAAAGACGCGGGTTCGATCCCGGCCGCGGCGGCTAGAATTTCTTTGGAGGAGAAATTCTAGAGGCCCGTGTACTGTGCGATGTCAGTGCACGTTAAAGAACCCCAGGTGGTCGAAATTTCCGGAGCCCTTCACTACGGCGTCTCTCATAGCCTTAGTCGCTTTGGGACGTTAAACCCCATAAACCAAACCAAACCTTTACTTCCCTTGGAATACAGTCTGTTACCCTTAAGGGTCATCGGTTACATTGCCTTCGCATTACATGCGCTGCCAGAGACAATTTCTTCATCTTCGACGAGAATTTCATCAACCCGTGATTGATCCCTGCCGCACTGTGCCCCTTCCTTTCATTTGGCGTTACGCCTATTACTTTCCTTTCCACAGCTTGCTCCGCTGTCCTTAAGTTCAACCATTTTTCTTAGCCTCCACGTCTCTGCCCCACAGGTGCGCACCATTAAGGTACAGCTGTTATATGCTATCGTCTTGAGGAATATTATAAACTGCCATTCATGATCTGAGAGAATCTGCCATATGCACTCCACGCAATTCTTGTTCTTCAAGTTATTTCATTCTAGTTATTCTGGCCTGCCGTCACAACCTACCTCGCTACAAATTCTAAACTGCCGCTCCATTCCCAGACTGTTCAGCATTACTGCGGTTTTTTGTATATTAATTTTGAACCATTTGCAGTGACCTGCCTGTCTATCTAATCCATCTTGTTTTCCAGTTCATCTGCTGAGTTACTCAGCTAGACAACATGATCAGTGCATTGCTAATTACTAAGGTATTCTTCATTAACGCCCATTCCCAACTGCTCCGAATCCGGGCCTCTGAATACCTCCTGTAAGCTGGCAGTTGAAAGCCTATGCACATAGCTTTTATAGATTGCGAGAAAGCATTTTATCAGTCGACACATCAGCAGTCGTGCAGACATTGCGGAATCAGGGTGCAGAAGAGCCTTATGCAAAAATACTCCACTGAATCTCCGGTAATGAAGGTTGCCAGGAAGGGAGACACGATCTTGTTGATGCTAGTTCCCGCCGGTTTACAGCAGGTATTCAGAGGTCTTGATTGAAACAGTTGGGGACAAGAGTTAACAGGAAATACCTCAGTAATCGGCAATTGGGTGATGACATTGCCCTGCTGAGTCACTCAGGAGATGAACTGCAAATCATAAAGAATTATTCAGACATGCAGACCAGAATGGTGGATCTAAAGATCCACCATTGTATAGAAAACTGTATAGAAACTGTATAGAAAACTGTATAGGCTGTATAGAAAACTAAAGTAATGTTCACGGTCTCGAAAGAGAATAGCAGTTTACAATTGCTAGCAGTGTGCTGGAAGTAGTAAGAGAATACATGACCTTAGGTGAGGTGGTGTCTGCAGATCCGAATCACAAGAGCGAAATAACTAGGAGAATAAATATCTGATGGAGCGCATTTGGCAGGTTCACTCTGATGATGAACTGCAGTTTACCTAATTTGCCTCGAGGAAAATGTATACAGCAGCCGTATTCTACCGGCACTCACCTAGGAGGCAGAAACGTGGGTGATAACGAAAAGTGTTCAACTTAAATTCAGGACAGCGCAGCTAGCTACTCAAAGGAAAATGATAGTTGTAATGTTAAGAAACGGAAAGGCGGCAGAGTGGGTCAGGAACCAACACGGGTTAATTATATCCTAGTCGAAATCATGGTGACGAAATTGGCGTGGGGAGAGCATGCTACGCGAAGGCAATATAACCGATGGTCCTTAAGAGTAACGGAATGAATTCCAAGAGAAGGCAAGCGTAGCAGGTGGCGGGAGAAAGTTGGGTGCGCGGATGGATTAAGAATTTTGCGCGGATAGGGTGGCCGCAGCTGGCAAAGGATAGGGTTAAATGGATAAATCTCGAAGAAGCCTGTGTCCAGAAGTTACGTAGTGAGGCTGATGTGATGACGACCCACAGTTTAATTCTTTTGGGTTTTTGGGACTGGACATACATCAATGCTGGGGGCTTCTACAGCTAAACAGTAGGATGACTGTTGGAGAGTGCGGAGCATGCTCTATCTTGCCTTCGCGATCCTATCTTCGCCCTGTTTCACTGACTCTCAAATAGCAAGGAAACCTAGGCGAGCTTTCCCACTGGCCATGGTTTCTATCCTATTTTAGTGACACCGAAACGGGGCGAAGCTACAATAAGCAGTACTCCTTCTCTTAGAGCAGGGCAAAAAGATTGAGGAGCAAGATGTGGCACTAGGACCGCCACCTGAATCGGAACTATTTTTTATACGGAACTATTATATTTCAATGTAAGAAAATTAAAGAAAGTTCAAGAATTTTGTTTGTTCTAAAGCAGTAAGCGTTTCTTGTTTTATCAACATGCCTCCGACTTATTGCTCTGCTACTCGTACAAATCCGCTGACAGACTGCGTCAACGCTGGGTTCTTTATTTTTTTCGTCGGTCTCTTACAGAAGATGGTATGCTAACGACGCTAGTGCAGTGCTCACTCAGAACTTGTAACAATTACGCCAGGGCCAACAAGTTTTGCGTAGTTTCGTCAGTGCCCCTCCAGTAGTACTCTCCTATATGTGCTCGCGACACACTTCAGTCCTTTGTCACCCTCTGTCCGTATGCTCTTTCTTTGTTTCCTTTACAGCCGGCTGGCTTATAGAGACATATCCCCCTTCGTACATGCTTTTGCGTGCACAGTGTGGCCACTTATTTTTCGCAGCAACCGCCAAATTAATGGTTATATTCGTGTTCCATCAGAGGCTAATTCAACACCTTCATTTCTATTTCCCATGGAGGTGAATTTCAACGCCATAGTTGCATCTGAGTTCATATGTGCCCTCAAGCTCACGACCTACATGACCGTTACAGATTGGATAATGCAGCGTATGTTTGGAGCCTTAGCGGTAAGAACATGTGTGGCGCAGCGCTTTACTAAACTGCGAGTAATGACTGACAGCCTCACCACGGACAGCTGTGTGCGTATGGAGTTTGTCAGCGAATAAATTTTGGGATGCGTGCAGCAACTCTCACCACCTTCGCAACCAGGTTCGCAGCGTGACAGTGAAATTGCGAGCAGCTTTTAACCTGGACTGTTAGTGTCTTCAACAAGCTCGCGTTGAAGCTCGCCGGCTTTGCGCTCAGTATGTCTTTGTGCTGGAATGTCAGTGCACGTGTAACTAATTCTTTGATTTCGTTTCGTCGCTGCAATGCAGTCTCAAGTCTCTTACGCTAACTGGTGCAACCCCCACTGGTACCATGTCATTGTGCGGTGGGAAAGTTTCATGAGGGAATGAACTATAGCATTCATCCTCCGGTTTCAGCTTCTGCAAGGAATACAAAGGCAGAACTTCTCAACGATCTTCCTTATCCTTCAAAACAACGCGTACTCGATGAGACTCAACAGAAGCTCAAGACAGATATTCGAAAGGTGAATGCCATTTCTCTATATAACAGGTCAGCTGTGGAAACATTCTTACTGATGCCTTTCCTCATAGCTCTGTGCGCTCGGCACCCACGGCAAAGGCCAATGGGTGCTGTCACACATACCGGGTGTTTAAGCGAACACTTTCAAAAAAATTCAAAAATGTTCTTTTTAGGCTAAAATTATGATGTTTGCGGCAGAGTATTAACTGAGTTGGCTGATACCGGAAAGCCGGTGAAGTGTCTTACGGGGTAAGCTGGTGAACTAATTTTTGATAACTAACATTTTAACCAGCACATATATGCAACTGGTTGCTATCAGAGATTATTAGCCAGTCGTTAGCATAGATATCCGGTTAGTAGAATATATTAGTAGAGTAGATATCCGGTTTTAGAATCTCTAAAACGCGATTACCCTTGCCGCTGTGGCTGGAGAAAATTTCGTTGCATCGTGCGAAAATACACGCGCTTTTGAAAGTACGCATGCAAACAAATCCTTACAGTCCGTTGTGCCTCTCCGTCCGTTGTGCTACTCTCCGTTGCGCCTTTCATGCTGCGCATCCCTGCTAGACACCAAGGTGCCCTCCAATTTCGGTAGCCTCTTCGTGTCGCGATTTAAGCGAGAGAGCCCGGTTCTTCCAACGCTTATTAAGCGTCTTGGATTCGACACCGCTCTGGGTACAAAGTCAGGACCTAGCACCTAAGTGCTGTTTGCGCGAAGGTGGGCTTCATCCTACATCCCTATGGGCTCACAGCGATACTACTAACACTCATAAAGGACGCAAGCGCATGTTCTGCTTTCGCTTCTTCCTCGCTCTCTCAGCCTACTGAGACACCGGAAGGCCTTAGCGTTTGCGAAGATGGCTCTGTTTTCCTGGAGGGGAAACGAGGAAAAACCCAAGAAGCGCTCCCGAGTGGTCTAAGGGCTCGGGTTGCACAGAGACGCCCCTAACACCCTAGGCGCCCCTAGTCAGCTGGGATTTCTCTGCGGCAATTCTGTTTGAGACTTAGCCGCAGCAGCCTATCTAGGCTGCCGGGGCGTATGCACTCTCTCACTTCGGGTCCCGGGAAAGAGTCACCCCCAGCCCTTCCAAGGTTCGTCATCAGCGTCACCTCCTATTCACTGGATTACAGGAGCGCGCAACTGCTCCCAGTGTTACACCTAGGGCCTTCGTCGCCAGTGCCAGCACCCCGCTAGGTTACAGGAGGACGCTACCCCTCCCAGTGTTAGCCATCGTAGGAGCAAACCTAGTACTCCACAGCCCCGGTCACAGACTTATACCGTGATCAAATGCTTAAGGGAATCCCTCAAGATGGAGTAGACTTGTACTGGGTACAGATATACTCCACCTTGAGGGATTCCCGTAAATATTTGACCACACTGCTCCCACTTCGAGTTATTAATCAATTCGCCCTCGGCCTGCCATGGCTTGCCGTCCCGGTTAGCTCAGTTGGTAAAGCGACTGCTTTGTTGAAGAAGCGGTCCCTGGTTCGAGCACCGGACCAGGACGAATTTTTCTTTGACTGCGAAGTTTGTGAGAAAGCTGTATAGCTTCCCTCTGCAGCCCTATGGCTGCGCTTGTGTGGATGACAATGAGCAATTACTCCCTTAATACAAATCTACTGAACCTTGGAGGGTTCCCCTAAACATTTCGCCAACACTGCTCCCCTTTTGAGTTATTGATCAATTCGCTGTCGCCCTACCAAGGCCTGCCGTTCCGGCTCAGTCAGTTGGTAGAGCGACTGCTCCGGTGAAGCGGTGGTACAGGGTTCTAACCCCGGACAAGGAGGACGAATTTCTCTTTAACTTAGAAGTTTCTGAGCAAGCTGTACAGCTTTCCTCTGTAGCCCTATGGATGCCCTTGGGTGGATGCCATTGAGTAATTACTCCCTTATTACAGACATGGACTGTGTCCAGGTAGCCGACCCTCCGGTCGACTGCCAACATCTGCACCCCAGTAACACCAGCCCATCATCAATGAAGCTACTAATGTTCTAGTTGGGGCCGTGGTTCACCACTTCCCGTTAACCGCGAGCTCCGAGGCGACGCACTCCCTTAAGGCCCGTCCACACTTGCCCAAAAAATCCTGCCAGCGAAGCGGATTCGGCCGCTTTTGACGCCGAGCGACGCGGAAAGCGGCGCGGCAAGGACGATCGGGCTGGACCCATTTCCGCCGCGCGGCGACACACATGGCGGCGCCCTTCGAAGCCGGACCCCCCGCTTCGGATTGAATTTTCGTTTTTGCTGCCTTTTTCAGTGCGTTCACCGGCCAGAAATGCGGCACAGGTCTTTCGCATCCTCTCACCTCGCCTCCAAGAAAACGTAAAAGTGATAAATTTGCTTTCTTTTTTTATTAAGAGCGACGATTCTCCCGCTTCTAGGCTTAACAGCAGAGTCGGTTTGTTGACAGTAATGGATCCCGCCCTGACAACCGGATGGCGCCACTACACGCTGAGTTTATTTTTGCGTCTGTGCTAGCATACGCTGAACTAAAAGTGAGAATGCACCCGCGTTTAACGTACGTAAGCATGCATACGCTTATGGTACGTAGACAGCGTAAATTTATGCTCTTTTCTCACTATATCTGTGTATGCCGCTAGCAGCGACGTGGTGTGGAAAAACGAGAAACAGCAGCGGCGCGGCGGATCCGCCTCGCCCGCGCGTGAACATGTGAGAACAGGTCCTTGTTTTTGCTGCGAGCGAATCCGCTTCGCTCGCCGGATTTTTGGGCAAGTGTGAACGGGCCTTTAGGGAGTACAGATTAGCCCTACTTTCAATGGAGTCGCCTCGGTTGAGTGTTCTCCCATGTTTTGGGGGACCCCATATCAGTCAGCCTTCGGCTTGTTTTACAGGCTCACGGCAACCAAGCCGGGCTGTAGAGACAGAGAACTTATGCAACACAATCTCCATCTCCTCTTCCCTCTTCCGCATCGCAGTATAAGTTACCGTTCTTCGTTCCGTATTGTGATGCTCTATCGCATGGCTTGTACTGCGTTTCTACGGCAACAGAGAAGTCGCGTGTACCGGAACCCAATGCAGCTGGTTTTGATGTCCGCCATCTCCGAGCGCCCAGGGTGCCTTGCGCTTCTCTGCGACATTGCCCGCAGCAGTGACCGCACGTTCACGTGCCATATACATACTAAGCACGACTTCCTTAATCAGGTTGAAGCGCCGTAGCATCCGCGATGCTAGATGCATAAGCAATCATAAACTAACCAACTCCCCAACTTCCTTGTCGCCCACCTTGGCCGTGTAAGGCGTCATGCTAGACCTCACAGAGGGCAAAAAATTAGTGGAATACAAGCTGTGGCTTCCACTACTTGACCGCAGAACTGCAACTGTTCGCTGGGGAAGAACCAAGGAAAAAGTTGTTTTTATTATATTTGTGCGACATAAGGTAAAATATATCATCTCACTGCTTCTTCTTGCAGCTGGGATGCGAGCATTTTTGATACGATGCCATTTTACCGATACGAAGACAAGTCCTTCTGTAAGTATGGTCACTCACCTCAGGCTTCAATCCTGAGAGATCCGTTGAGGCTCTGAAAGCAATATCTTTATCTTGGCTGCTTTGCAGATGTACCCACGGGCATGTTTGCCTTGGAAGAGCCTTACGTGGCCCCTTTTCTGAATGAGACCATGTGAGTTTTCGTAGCACTGTTGTCAAAAATAGACACCTTTTCTTAATTTTTCGGCGACTGGTGAGATCAAAATTCTGGGTTCTAAAATCTTGTTGAATGCTTTAAAATGTGGCCTACATGCAAGCACCAAACATAAAGCAAAGTGTTGAAGATTTTATTTTGATACTGGTGAACGAGCAGAGTTACTATTACTACCACGAGAGGCATTAAAATGACGCAGCAAATGCGATTATTAGGCAGGCTTTGCGGGACCTAAGTCGCGATGCACGTGCTAAGGGCTAAGTGGTAGAATATTAGGCTGCTGACTGCGCTGTTGCGCACTATGGGCACTTGCGTAGGCTGCTCTGACCACGAGTCGAAATGCGAAGATGAAAGTGGTATGCCGCCTTGTAGCGGCGGGCAGAGGTGGCTAAGCAAGAAGCAGACGGAACGCGAGTTCCCGGAAGAGAGAAGGAAGTTTATTTCCAGCAAGGGACAACAACACGTTCGCAGGATAATCACAAGACTGTGCGCTGGGCGAAAAGAATAGGTCCAGACAGGTTTTTTGGAGCGAAAAGGCGAGTAGGATGCCGATAGAAGTTCTTTGAAGAACAGTAATGATCGCAAGAACTGTCGGGCGTTGACGTCTGTGGTGATAGATCGCGGGGAGCCTTCATACCACTACCGTGGCGGTGGTGCAACGGTTAGCTAAAGATCCACTTCACCGGCACATAGCTGTTTCAAACACAGCCACTTGGGGGGCTTGTGAGGCCCGTGTATCCATTTAAGAGCAGCCCGGAGAAGAAATAGCTCCCTCAATCATCATTTCTTCGCATAGTTCTTCGGGTGGCTATTCTGCACGTGGGCCTTCTGTTGTTTGTGTCAGAGTCATATTCATTTTTAATGAGTCATTCATAGTCTGGCGTTTACTCCTCACATCCACAAATGCAGAAGAGGCCGGATGGCAGGCGGCCAGTAGAGGCAGGTAAATGCCCCTAAGCACCGCCTGACACCTGCCACGTTGGCAGGTGGACGTGTCACACAGGTGTTTACGCCGGGCAGTTTCGCCTTCATGGCGCCCCAAACGTCACCGTATTAAAAACAAATGGCTGAGGCTGTCACGCTTTGCGATACCATGACTATACGTTAAGAATATTTGTTCACATTGAACGCATCCGACTGCGTCTTTGAATTCCCCGTCGCTTTTTGTTCCGCTGCTGGATGGGCTTCTAGTGGCTGCGAGGCTGCATTTTTATTACAGCTTTAGCTTTTGAAGCCCCAGCGCGAAGAAACTGTCTGGGGTCCCGCAGCGTTTTTGTGTACAGCTTGTGGGCTGCAAGAACCACCTGCCATGGTTGGGACGTAGTAGCCTCCAAACGAGAGAAGGAAATTGTCCTTTCCACTCGCTGGGAAAGGAGACAGAGGAAGGAAGGTGTTTGTCACAGGAAGAAGAAACAAGAAGTATAAAAACAGCAGTAACGCAAGGAGAAGGGCTAATGCAGTGTAACTGCAAAATGATAACAAAACACCCCGTAATTAGTTTCGCCTGACAGTGCTTCCACGGTGTAAAGGCAATACACTTTCGAGTGCGCTCACACACAAACACAACACTTTGCCGAAAAGGACTTCAGCTACTGACGCAGAAAAACATCCCCAAGTATGCGAACGTTTCCTCGTTTTATGCAATATTTCTAAACAAAGAACTCTTTCACGGTTGCTCCTATGTGATCGTCGTAGTTCTGAAAGGCATACAAAAAGGTCTGAGACAGTGGGTCTCAAAATTAATAAACAGAAAACCAATGTAATGTTCACCAGTCTCGGAGGGGAACAGGAGTTCACAATTCGTAGTAAGGTGCTGGAAGTGGCAAGGGAATGCGCCTACTTAGCTCAGGCAGTGACCGCAGATTCGAATCGCGAGAGGGAAATAACTAGAAGGATAAAGATGGAGTGAAACGCATTTGTAAGGTTTTCTCAAATCTTCAATGGCAGTTTACCAATATGCCTACTGAAAGTATGATCTAAAAGCTGTATTTTACCGGTAATCGCCTATGGAGGCCAGACACCTGAAAGATAACAAAAGGGTCCAGCTTGAGAACGCAGCGAGCCATCGAAACTAAAATGATGGGCGCAACGTTAACATAGAGCACGACGGCAGAGTGGCTCAAGGAACAAATGCTGCTTAATGACATCCTAGTTGAAACCATGGGAAAATATGAGTTTCCACAGAGCATCTAATGCGAAGGCAAGATAGTCGATGATTGTTAAGGGTAACGGAGTTTGATTCCAAGCGAAGGAAAGCGTAGCATGGGATCGCAGTAAGTTAAGTGGCCGAATGAGATTCAGAAGTTTGCGGAGAGGGCGACCGCAGGTGGCAAAGGAAAAGGTTAACTAGAAAGATATGTTAGAGGCCTTAGCTCTCTAGTGGGCGTCGGCTCGTTTGATGACGATGAACATTAAAAACAATCCTGCACGCCCTATTGCACTTTTGATCCAAGAACTTAAGTTAATAATTTTTGAATGGGAACAACTTCGTCGGAAGTCCGCTCGGGTGCGCTCTGAAACAGAAGTTGAGAAATACTGACTCCAACCAATAATTTCTTTCCGACCGAATTCTTCGAGAACAATTTGGCTCCTTCCTCAGGCGTGACTCAAAAGTGAGCCAGCTGCACCAGGTTTTCGTTTTCGGATTCTTAACCCAGGGCGAAGTTCCTTAACATACTCGGAGGGGCTCGCTTCCACAGTTCTGTTCTCTGTCACCTGTGTGAGCCTGGTGTACATTAATTCGACGTGACTCCTCTTGAACTGTCCAATGCCAACAAGCGCAGCTCCTTGAAAGCGATTCTTTGATCGGCTCCCTCGCAATGCTCGGCGATCGGCTTGCCTTGAGAATTCATACACGAGGCGTCATCCTTGTGTTGGCCTATTATCTGATCAAGGTTGTTCGTTTCGCCGATGTATGAGGCTGGGCACATAGGGATGGAAATTGTTCAAGTGCAACCCCGTTTTCTATTTCTCTGGGGACGCGGTCTTTGAGCCGTAATAGGAAGGAAGTGGGCTCGGCAGACCAGGCAGCGGCATGTGGCCTTACGCACCCTTCTTCTGTCTAACCCAGGCTTTCCTGCTTGGTCATGCCGGAGCGGGCTATCAGCACAACTTTCATCAAGAGCCTGATGACATCACGAATCTGGCTACGTGCGTCACGCCTACAGCGCCGCCGCATCAGCATGTGACCTCACCGGACATTCCTTTAAATAGCCGACCGCAAGAATTTCACTTCAGTCGGCTCGGCAGACCAGGCAGCGGAATGTGGCCTTACGCACCCTTCTTCTGTCTAACCCAGGTTTTCCTGCTTGGTCATGCCGGAGCGGACTATCAGCACAACTTTCATCAAGAGCCTGATGACATCACGAATCTGGCTACGTGCGTCACGCCTACAGCGCCGCCGCATCAGCATGTGACCTCACCGGACATCCCTTTAAATAGCCGACCGCAAGAATTTCACTTCAGTGGGCTCGGCAGACCAGGCAGCGGAATGTGGCCTTACGCACCCTTCTTCTGTCTAACCCAGGTTGGTGCCTATTATTGTACATTTAAAAGTGATTGCCGTGGTATCCTGGTTCTGCCTTGCGCCCAGCAGTGCATTCCATCGCATGTGATGTATACCTGATGTGCGAGTTGATGTTGTGTGGCGACGTCAAACTTAATCCTGGCCCCGAGACAGACTCTGACAGTATGAGCACGCAAGAGATGTTGAAGCAACTGATTCTGGGACAGCAAAAATTGACAGACGAAATGGCAGCATTAAGGACGCATAACGCAAAGATGGAAAAAATATTGTGCGAATTCACTCAACAGCTGGATCTATTAAAAGACCAATCAGCCCGTGTAGAAAACCTGGAAAGAATAGTCACCTTCCTACGCGAAAAAAGTATTGACTTGCAGGACAGAAGTAGGCGTTCCAACTTAGTTGTGTTTGGGGTAGAAGAAGACAGCGATGAAACAGAATCTGTCCTTAGGGAGAAAGTTATTTCTGAGGTTTTTCAAGAGAAGCTTGGTGTGACATGCAACTCAGTCGCCAGAATCCACCGTATTGGCAAAGCTGGGAAAAAGCGACCCGTCATATTGTTCTTCCAGGACTTTAATGAAAAACAAGAAGTAATGCGGAATGTCCGTAAGCTTAAAGGAACCAAATATTCGGTACAAAATGACTATTCACATGACACGCTCAGAATAAGAAAACTTTTATGGGATAGTACAAAAATTGATAGGGATCAAGGCAAGAAGCCTATTCTGGTGCATGATAAACTAAAAATGGACGGGCAGATTTTCGCGTGGGATGAGGCCAACAATTGCAGAATCAAGATACGAAATGAGCAGAGTAAAGAGTGACTCGCATCACCGCTTGTCAAGGAACTCAAGCTTCTAAACATAAATGCGCGCAGCGTGGTAAATAAAAGCGATCATCTTGAATCCATAATTCTAGGGTATCAGCCACACATTGTTGTAATCGCAGAGACTTGGTTGCACGAAGGAATTGATGATGAAGATGTTTTCCCTCCCCTTTACCGGGTGTTCCGTCGGGACAGATCTACCAGAGGGGGTGGTGTTGCCGTACTCGTAAAACATGGCATCGACACTTCTTTCCTAACTCAAATTGAAAACCATGAAAGCCTCGCGTTAAAACTTTCTTGTTGGGGACGGTCCTTTCTAGTAATTGCAGTTTACAGAGCTCCCAATTCCCCCCCGCAGTTTCTACGTGAACTGTCTGATTTCATGAATGATTTTCATCATGACAGAATCTTATTAATTGGTGATTTAAACCTTCCATCAATTAACTGGTACAAACCCTTTCTTAATCCCGATCATGCTGCTCATGAAGAGCACATATTTAATATTATGTTGAGACATGACTTGCAGCAAGTAGTGAGGCAGCCAACACGTGTACATGGTTGTACTTCTTCTGTACTTGGCCTTATCTTTGTAAGCCGATCTATTAGTGACTACCATGTTTCAATTGAGCAGGGAATTTCCGATCATGATTTGGTCCATTGTTCTTTCCCAGTCCATATTGTTTGCAAAAAGCCTGTGGCCAAAGTTTGCTATGTAAAGGACTTCTCGCGTGCGAAAGATGAGAGCGTGTTGGATTATTTAGATTTTTGCCTCAGCAGTTTCCGAGGCAGTAATGCTGATGAGCTATGGAATAAATTTAAAACACTATGCACTCACTGCCTTGAAAACTTTGTCCCTAATAAAATAATAAAATCACGCAAAGCCTCTCCCTGGATCACACGTGAAGTCCTGCAATTGAAAAGAAAAGTGAAACGTTTGAAACGTGGAGGCGCCAGTCGTTGCATTATTCAGTCTTTTCAACTATCCCTTAATGCAGCTTTGAGGACCGCTAAACGCCATTACTTGAATACAGACTGCCTAATTTCATTCGAACTTCACCTGAAAAATTTTGGAGTCACTTATGTCAAAAGAAAAAACCTATTGACCGAATAATGCACGACGGCAAGCCTCTCACAGATAAAAACGATATTGCTGCGCAATTTAACCGCTACTTCCACAGTGTCTTTGCTAGTGCAAGTGGTGAACACGGTCCTTTTGAAACGCCCTGTACTATGCCTTTTGTTACGATATCAAGACCTGGCATTGTTGAATTGCTCCTAAACCTGAAAACTAAAGCGTCGCCAGGCCCTGATAAAATTCCGAACGCTTTCTTGCGCCGGTATGCCGAAAAGCTTTCCGAGTTTCTTGTTGTTATTTTTCGCGCATCTTTGTCATCAGCTGTGATTCCTTCAGAGTGGAAAACTGCACGTGTCGTTCCTGTTCTAAAGAAAGGGGACGCATCACTGATACCAAATTATCGTCCATCTCTCTCACTTCAACCTGTTGCAAATTACTAGAACACATAATAGCCAAGTTCATCATCGGTTTTCTTGACGATAACAATATCCTTTCTAACGTTCAACACGGGTTTAGGAAGGGCTATTCTACTGTAACTCAACTAACATCGGTTGTTAATAGTTTCGCATCTGTACTTGATAAAACCGGCCAGGCTGATATTATTTTAATGGATTTTAGTAAAGCATTTGACCTCGTCTCCCATTCTAAATTAATAGACAAGCTTAAACAAGTTGGTCTTCCTAACTTTATAGTTAACTGGGTTTCAGCTTACTTATCTAACCGACAGCAGTTTGTTAGTATTGACGACCATTATTCACACAGCCTGCCTGTCTCTTCTGGTGTTCCCCAAGGAAGTGTCCTCGGTCCCCTGTTATTTTTAATATATGTGAATGACATTGTAAAAGTAGTTACTCATCCCGTTCAAATCCGGCTGTTTGCAGATGACTGTGTTTTGTTTAATGTAATTACATGTCGTGAAGACCAACTATTGCTCAGTTTAAACCTAAACAATATTCTGGATTGGTGCAACCAGTGGGACATGAATCTTAACGCTCATAAAACCGTATTTATGAGATTAACCAAGAAAAAAAACAGCCTTTTATACCCTTACGCTCTTCCATCATTTCCACTTTCGGAGGTAACTGAATATAAATATTTTGGCGTGACGATAACTAATAATCTAAGCTGGAACAAACACATAAGTAACGTATGTGCATCAGGGTTTCGTAAACTTTGTGTCCTCAAGCACAAACTGAAGAATGCTCCTGCGGACTTGAAATTTTTAGCCTATTCATCATTAATCAGACCCAAGTTAGAATACGCTTGCATTGTCTGGGACCGATTTACTAAAACTAACATTCAAGCGCTTGAAATGATCCAGCACAAGGCCATTCGATTCATCTTTTCAAAATACCGTTCAACCGACTCACCTACTGCCATAATGCGAGCAAACCGAATTCAAACATTGCAGGTAAGACGTAAAATTCTCAGATTAAAATTTCTTTTTCTTCTCAAACATAACAAGTTGTCAATGTGCCCGGATCCCTACGTCAAGCCATTTTCCGCTCCACGACCAACAAGACATCGCCACTCTGATTCACTAACTCCATTCACCGCCAGAACTAACCTATTTAAATACTCCTTCTTCCCCCGCACCGTAACTGAATGGAATGCTTTACCTTTAACAGCACTATGTGACATTGACTCCATTGAAGAAATAGAAGATTGACGCCATCTAACTTATTTGCTTTGTGTTTCGAATTTTATTTCAGTGTTTGATTTTGTATATTCATTTTGCACTGTATTGTCCCTCCTGCTAGGGCCCAGAAGGGCCTGCAGTATTCTGTAAATAAAATAAATAAAAATAAACTGATCCTTGACACAGGCAAGGGACGCACACAGCTGCCATATTTTCGTAGAATGCGTGCCACCGCCTCGCTGCGCCCCACACATGTGGAAGAACAATGCGACAGCGTTTTGCTGCTTCCGTGATGACTGACCTTCCTGCTATTCGAGCCTGACGCTAGGAAACTCGTTGAATGTAGCCACGTGTGTCATTATCCTCCAGAACGGCGAACAAGGTGGCTTGTTTTTGCTCTCTCCGGTTCGGAGGAGCAGATCGAATTTGCTATCATCAGCTGATAAGAGACGAAGGATTCTTTGGGGTTAGCGGAGTGACTGGAATTAAAATTTTGGTAGCGGCCTGTATGATTCGGCTTCCTATACATACCGTACTTTAGGTCTCCCGCTCATCTTCTTACAAGGTCGTCAAGAAAGATCAAGGCGTTGTTGTCTTCTCCTTCCAGTGTGAATTGGACAGAGAGCTCTATGGAGTTCAGATGCGCAAGGAGCTTTTCTACCCTTGATATCTTTAGGATACAGAAGCAGTCGTGTATGTAGCGAAAGAAAATTTTGGTTTTTCTTGAAACGACCGCAGTGTTTTTCTTCAATAGCCTCCATTGTGAAGTTGGCAGCAGCCACACACATCGCGACACCCATGGCAGTGCCGCTGGTTTGTTTGTAGAATTCCCCTTTGTAGAAAAAAGGTGCTCTACTAAGGCAAAAGCTCGAAAAGCCGGCAGAACTAGCGTTAGCGCCGAGTTCAGTGTCCCCTCGAGGGCTTTATTTGCTACGGCGATGCCAAAGGGCTGAGAGCGAGACCAAAGAACGAGACCACGTCGAATTAAATATGCACTCGCCACTTCCATCTCTGGGTTGGAAAGACGTTCGACGAAGTCGATGGAGCTGCACATGTGCTTTGACGTGTTGCCTCTGAAGAGGGAGAGGACATCGACGTAGTAAGCTAAGAGGGCCCGAAGCGATGAAGTGGTGAACTCGTCGATGGGGCGCACCGCGGGTCACCCAGTTTGTGAAGTTTTGGGAGTCCGCAAAAGGCCGGTGCCAAGCCGTTCCAGGGGATGAGGCGTAAGCAGAGGCCTTTTGTTTCAATGTAGCTCTTGAAGATGGCTGCTAAAAACTTGCCAAGTTTAGTGTGAAGTTGAGTAGTAAGATCCTTTCTTAATTTTTCTAAGCTAGGCCGTGGAGAATTTTTGAACTTTTTGTTCGAAATCCTTCTGGTTATATTCTGCGCATTTCTCTATCACCTGATTGATAGCCTGAATATGGTCTATTGAATGAGTTAGACCGGCAGAGCAAAACGGTGGGGCTAAAAATTAACAAAGTTACGTTCAACTGCCAAGGAAAGGAAAAGCAGTTGGCAATTTCTTCCGAGGTGCTGCAAGCAGTAAGGGAATACGTCTACTTAGGGCACGTAGTGACCGCTGATTCGGATGATGAGAGGGAAATAACTAGAAGAACAAGAATGGGGTGGAACGCATATGGTAGGTTCTGTCTGATCATGAATTGCAGTTTACCAATATCCCTCGAGAGAGAAGTATACAATAGCTGTATCTTACCGGTATTCACCTATGGGGCAGAAACGTGGAGGCTAACAAAGAGGGTGCAGCTTAAGGACAACGCAGCGAGATATGGAAAGAAAAATGATAGGTGTAACGTTATGAGATCGGAAGCGGGCGAAGTGGGTGAGGGAACAAACGTGGGTTAATGACATCCTAGTCGAAATCAAGAGGAAGAAATGGGCTTGGTCAGGGCATGTAATGCGAAGGCAAGATAACTGCTGGTCCTTAAGGGTAACGGATTGGATTCCAAGAGAAGGCAAACGTAGCAGAGCGTGACAGAAAGCTAGGTGGGCGGATGATGTTAAGAAGTTTGCGGGGATACGGTGGCCGCAACAGGCGAAGGACAGCATTAATTTGAGAGACATGGGAGAGGCCTTTGCCCTGCAGTGGGCGTTGTCAGGCTGATGATGATGATGAATCTTTTTGGTCAGAGACCACTGTTGAACTTCGTTTCTCGGTCAGGAGAGGCGGTGTTTCAAAGAGCTGATGTTCCTCCTTGGGAAATGTTTGTCCTTGGAAAAGTAGAGGTAGCGCTCCTTCCACCTAAGGGTTCAGAAACTTATGTGCCCGTGCGCGTATCAGTCGTCCTTCGGCCTGGGAGACAATTTTCTTGCCATCCGGTGTGTGGCCTAGGCCCTTCAAGCGAAGGCTTTGAGGAAGCAGTTGGATATCTCGGCAAATGATGAAAAAATTCAAGTGAGCCTTGTACGTGGTCACATTGTGAGAGCAGGTGCCAAAGCTTTTAGCCAGATGCGCTGTCTGCTGGCCGAAGTCAAGGCATAACGATTTGAACGAGAACATTTTCGACGGAAGTGCGCCTGGTCTGAGTTTTGAAACAAATATTGAAACAGAAACCGTTATTTTAATGCTTAAGAAAAACTTGGCTGGGACATGGCGTCCACGAGTATTGTGTATAGAAAGTGCTAAAAGAAACAAATGTTGAAATGTTAAGAACGATCACTCGAGTAGCCCCTGCCCACACAATAACACAAGCCAGAACAGTACTAAACTTTCGTTTCAAATCAAACAGCTCGCCGAAAAATGTGATGACGCGGAGAACCGCCTTCGTAGGTCGAACCTTATCTTTTTTTGGAATTTCGGATGTAAAAGATGAAACGTGGGCATGTCGTGGGGAACGTGGGGAACAGCATGTCGTTTCCTTGTACAGCTAGAAACTGGGTGTGTCAATTGATCCTGCTGACATTGAGCGTGCGCACCGAATGGGACGTTATATGGAAGCAAATAATCGCCCCATTATTGTAAAATTTGCGCGTTTCAAAACCAAATCATTCATTCTTTCAGCTACATCTCTGCTTAAAAACTCGGAGTTTAATGTTCGCGAAGATTATTCAGCCCGTGTTAGGTTGACCCGGGAAAAACTTTTTGAGTATGCTCAGCAAACTAACGCTTCGTTCAAGATCCCCGTTTCAACGAGCTTGTTATTGGTAGCAAGCAATACGTGTACAGTGACACAACCGACTCTGTAACACAGCTGTCGTCGTCACAGCCATCATCACCACCTCCTTTCCGCCGTCTACGTGCCAGTCCTCATCAATCGTCATTAGCAAACAGAGATGCACGGGCTTCTAAGAAAATGACTCTATTATTGACAAATATCCGCAGTTACCTCCCAAAGAAAGAAGCAGTAGGATCCCTTCTTGAAGATAGCACTGCGGATTTTGCTATTTTTACCGAATCTTGGCTGACTTCAGATATCAAGGACACAGAGCTTCTTTCCGAAACGAAATCTTTTATTGCTTACAGGCGCGACAGAGCGGGAAGAAGGGGTGGTGGTGTCCTTGTTCTCACGAAATCTGAATTGCATACATCTCCCGTCCATGTTAGTTCCTCCCACGAGATACTTTACTTTAAACTATCCCTCCCTACGTGTACAAATATTATTGTTGCATGTTGTCGGGCTCCTAATTGCGACTCCTCCTTTCTTACCGACCTTCACTCCGTCCTACTTGATCTGCACTCCCGCTTTGTTCATGCCAACTTCCTACTTTGTGGAGACTAACTTTCCCGATATTGACTGGGAAACTTTGTCAGCACCCTCCGGTCCGTCGAACAATTTTATTGACTTAGTGCTCACGTTTAACTTTACCCAGACAGTTAAAGTGCCTACTCGTGGTGACAACATTCTCGATCTTGTTCTCGCTTCTAAACCTGAGTTAATTGAGTCATTAACAAGCATCACCGGTCAAAGCAATCACGAGGTGCTTGTATTCAATTTTTCCGCTCCCATCCACACCAAGCAACGTTCCTTAAAGTACATTCGCGACTACAGTAAATCAGATTTTCGCGCTATTAACTTCGAGTTAGAAAATTTTTCCACCTTTTCCACCAAACCGCACCCTCTAGGTCAGTAGAGCAAAACTGGTTGCTCTACAGGAATAAAATCTTATCTCTTGTCGAAACACATGACCCTCTTATCTGCATACGTGGTGATTATAACAAGCCCTGGTATAGCAACGCCTTACGACAGTTAGCAAACAGAAAGAAGCGCCTGTATCGTGCGGCCAAGCATACGAATTCAGTTGAAAAATGGGAAATATATAGCAGGTGCCTACATGAATACATTAGCTTACTACGGCGTCCTAAAAAGAAATTTTTTCACGAAGATCTTGGAAACATAATGCGCGTCAACCCGAAAAAATTCTGGACTCTGGTCACTCCTTGCAAAAACCGTACTCAAAACATTTCGTTGATTAACCAAGATGGCTTACATGTCCCTAAGAATGAGCGCGCAGTTGTCATGAATTCATATTTTTCCTCCGTATTCACGCACGAACCTGCTCTCCATATTTCCTCAATACGTGCCACTAGTTTTTCCCAAATGCCACCAGCTTTTATAACCCATCAGGGCATCACTAAACTCATCGACTACCTTAAAGTGTCAAGCGCCCCTGGGCCAGACAACAAAACTGCAAAAATATTAAAGGGAACTGTGAGCATTTCTAGCCGTATTTTGCAAATTATTTTTCAGCAGTCGGTTTCAAATGGTGAAATACGAAATGACTGGAAAACTAGTAAAGTAACTCCAGTATTTAAGGCAGGCAACCGATCCGACCCTTCTAATTACCGCTTAATTTCATTAACATCCATTCCATGCAAGCTACTGGAGCACATATTATATTCGCAGATCGCTTCACACCTAGGAAATAACGCTTTTTTTTATGAAAAACAGCACGGTTTTAGGTCAGGCCATTCTTGCGAGTCCCAGCTCTTCGAATTCACTACAGACCTTCACTTAAACTTAGATTCTTCTTTTCAAACCGACGTCATTTACCTGGATTTCTCCAAAGCCTTCGATCGTGTTCCACATTGGCGTTTAATGACAAAACTCTCCTGCCTCCACATCGACCCTTTAATCCTGTCACAGATCCACTGCTTTCTCCGCGACTGCTCACAATATACAGTAATAGGCAACCATAGATCGTCAAATACCACAGTCATCTCTGGTGTCCCTCAGGGATCGGTGCTAGGACCAATCCTTTTTCTCATATTTATAAATGATCTTCCCAATGCCGTATCATCTGGTATCCGTCTCTTCGCAGACGATTGTGTCCTTTACCGCCGCATATCTACTCCCGATCATCAGACTCTACTTCAACGCGACTTAAACCTCATAGAAACCTGGTGTACATCATGGCTCATGCAACTGAACATTTCCAAATGCAAGTTCATGCATGTATCGAGAAAGCGAAATAACCTCAGCTGTCAGTATTCATTAAGTTCCAGACCACTCTCCGAAACAGAATCATACAGGTATCTTCGAATCATCATAAACAACAAACAAACCTGGTCTGAGCACTTGAAAAAATTTGTACAGAAGCTTCCAAAATGCTTGGGTTTATCAGACGATCCCTTGCTTTTTCACCCCATTCTGTCCGACAACTCGCCTACGTAACATTCATCCGTTCCAAACACGAATATGCCTCGGCGATCTGGAATCCCCATCAAAAATATCTAATCGATCAGCTTGAAGCCATCCAAAATCGCGCGGCCCGTTTTATCACATCGCAGTACGGCAGACAACACAGTGTAACTCTTATCAAGGCATCCCTTGATCTGCAACCTCTGGCACTGCGGCGTAAAATTTCACAGCTCTGTTTGTTTCACAAATTGTACTACACCTTCCCACAGCTAAGAAACTCTGTATTGCACCCGCCCCTTCGCACCTCCCGACGACTTTTTAACTCTAAGTCTGCAGCGCATACACGGCTCCACAAACTCATTTAATAAACCTTTTTTACCTAGCTCCATTACACTGTGGAATGACTTACCCGATTTCATAGTTATTGAAAAAGAACCCAATAAATTCCGGCAGTTATTAGCACCACATTTCAAGGGCTGAGTTATTTTGTCTTGTTTTTGAGTGTGTGCATTTGTGTTTTTTTTCTGATCTCTCTTCAAGTTGTTCTTGAGCTGATGTGTCTTTCTCATGTTAATATTTTGATAATGTTGATAATGTTAATGCTGACCATGAACCCTGTACTTTGTATTTGTTGTTGACTTTACTGACCACTGATTATGAAACGACCGGTGTCTCCTCCGCCACCACAGAAACGCAGAAATCATTTCATCCATAGCGTGCCATCGTGGTCCGGCCGCAGAAGACGACAGCCGCAGCACGCCTTGCCAAGCACGCGCAGACTCGATTTCGTGGATGCTTAACTGCATGCCGGCGGACCGCTGTCCCGTTCCCGCCTGGCTGAGAGCGTCCAGCCAAATATATTTGTGGAGACCCGACAACGACTTTTGTCTGCGATTCGTCTTGAAGCTCTCCAAGATTCAAAAGGAGAAATACAAGGCAACCTGGCCGCCTGATGATGTTTCCAACTTTGTCACAAACCTATCAACGAGATAACTCTCTGCATACGAAACTTCTTCCTTGGAGAAATGCCAATCTCCCCGTTAATTACAAGGCATCCGCCGTCACCTATTTCTTGATAGGAGAAATGTCCATCATCTCCACCGAAGCATACAAGAAAGAAGAAGAAGATATCGTCAACACACGTGGTTTTAGTCAACGCGTTTCCCGCCGTCAGGCTCGAACGCAAGGAAGGCCAGCCATCACAGAAGCAACGAAACGCGTTCTCATTCTACTTCGTTACATGAGGTCCGCAACCGAGGCCTTGGCACGCAATCTGCGAAAACATGACATCTGCTTGTCTTACAAACCTACTTTAACGATCAGCCGCTTTCTACCGCAGCCAAAAGATTGCGTCCCGAGAAAGCAACAACGACGTATCATTACGAAATTCCGTACTCGAAGTGCCCGGCCTCACACATCTGCGGTACAAAGGGCTTAAGAGAATCGTGCAACACAAGAATGGCATGCGATCAATGAATTTGAAGGCAACGCCCTCGCCGAGCACTGCGAGCGCGCAGAACGCAGAATCGCCTTCGAAGAGATAAGCGTGTTATAATGCGTGCCACTGAGAAGCAGAGCAAAGGATTATCGTCAAAGGGCGTGTCAAGACTTGAATGAAAATAATTCAGCGCTTTGGCGGCAGTCCAGAACGCCTTGAATGCATGTGACGGGCATCCGATATGCCAAGAAGAAGACAAATATTCCTGTCCAAACATTGCTAGAGGACCGAGGCTCTGTCTCTATCCACCTTCATTTTGTTCTCTGTTAATGTGCTAAGTTAACTGAGCATCACTGCATACAAACACAACACGGGGCTCAAATGTAACAATCAAGGAATTTTAATACTTTCGCACTTCGTGAAGATCTGAAGCCTCGAGTTCAGGATGAGCATACATTGCAGTCACATGGATGCGGTCCGACGGACATTAGGGCATAATTGATCCCTTAACTGAGATTCACTCTTCGTTTCAGTCGGCTCCGTATACATTGCGACAGAAACGTATACATTCATGGTTTCCTTCCATTATCAGGGATTATACTAGCTCTGCGTCTAGGGCTCGCGTTTATATGCAAGTTCGCAGACATTTGCACTCAGTGAATGTCAGTGCATCTGTTATTCAGACTACTTGATAATACTGCTTCTTGTGTCATCCAGAGCTGATTGAGGGAATCAAATTAGTTTATATAAGACAATGATGTCTGCGCTATATAGAATTTAACGTGAGGTACTAAAAGGACTCATTATGACATGATATCTGAGGCATTTCAGCGATTTTCCTTTCATATCATTGTTAACTCCTACACCATGCCTTTGTCTAGATTCCATCGGAAGCGATTTGGGCGCACGAGTCGTAATGTTATGGCTCTAAATACATTTTAACATGCTTCTCTCTTTCAGGTTTATATATGCAGCCTTCATCGGTTGGAAAGTCCACTACGCAATAGCTTCGCTTCTCGCAGAGATCGGTGAGTAATGAAAAAGGGCTGAAAACTAGAGTGACAAAAACAAAGCCTAGAATCGAAAACGAAACTTTCTGATTTTCTGAGTTCTGAGTAAAATGCTTGCTTTCCCTTGCCCGCCAGTACGTCAGCGTATTTGAAATAAACCGCCTCGTACGCGTTCTTGCCGCGAATTAGTACCAGTATCCGAATAATGACGATAGTCCAGGACTACCGCTGTATTATTGAGGATTGCTGGAAACTATCCGACAGTCGTGGTAGAGTATCAGTGCCTTAAGAATAATTAACAAGGGATACTCCAGCGCATCATGTTATGTTGTTCTAAAGGAAAAAGAGGGTATTTTGTATTCACCTGGTGTAGCTCCACTTCTGTATCGCGTTGTTAATGTTTGCCATAAGTTCTAACTGGTCTGGCTGGGTGGCACGCGCACTGCACCCATCGAGGTTGTTAACTACGTAAATTTCGACCGTACATTGCTTCCAGCCAGTTGACCACGATGATGCGCTGATAGAACTCGAAAAAGAGCGAAGTTTAGGAACGCGAAGAACTCTGATTGTGCGTAGAATGCGTGCTATGTTTAAATATCACCGCCTAGAAGTCTGTCCTTCATCAGAAAAGCTTGGAGAAAAACACATGACACATTCCTTTTTTTTCTTTCAAAATGAACCAACACCCCCAAACAAGAGTTTTACTTCACTTTGATATACTTAACAATATAAATTGCTGTCAGGCTGCTTTGCACTTGTGTACGTTTTCTTCCAGACACAGTGTTATTCCATGAATGGTTTGGTTTTGTTTGGTCGGCGGGGGTATTGTTTGGTATGCTTTTCAAAGCTGCTCAGGTTATGAGGGCGCCGCAGTCAAGGGGTCCAGAAATTTCGAGCACCTGGGATTAATTTCGTGATGAAGGGTGCAGATATCCAAGGTGCAGAAGTGTATCCCCTCGATCTTCTTTTTGTCGGGGCGAAACTCCTACCACAAACCCCAACCCCCTTTAGCAATAATATCAGTAAGGGCTCTGTTTATATCCAGCTGAATACGTAAAAATATTCATAAATATAACTCAATGGGCTATTACCAATGCTCAACGCGAGAGATTGCGAGAGAGAGCTACTGAGGCATTTACAGTTCGTAAAATATAGAAGTAAAGAATCTGAGGGCTACATGCATGAGCGTACGTATACACTTATAGAGCTTTCTATTTCTCAGGCAAAGTTTTTCTTCAAGTAGCCCTTCTCTCAGAATCCTTGCCATTTATGAAGGAAGCCTTGTGATCGATTAAGTGGCAGATGTGTTCGAGATGTTGGACCAGTTTCTTATTCAGAAAGAGGAAGTGTATGCATTTGTTTCGCAAGTTCGTCCTAGCAGTGACAGGAATTACGAGGAAGGGAAACTACGCTGTCAAAAGCGACGCCTCTGAATTCGCACTACTGAGCGTGGTGCTTTGCCATGGTGTGCTCCGGTGGCATTATGACAGACGTCGTTACGGCCCTCCTCTTTCTTCGGTAAGCACCAAAAGGGTGATTACCGCGGGTACTAGCCTCCAGTTAAGTATACCACTATTACTAGCGACACTACAGCAAAACAACGCTAACCTTCAAGCCGGAGGACAGGCGTTTAACAGCTATGGTTGTTAAAGATGTTGCACAGGCTATTTCACTGTAGCACATGAACACTTTAGCAAAAAACTGTCCCCGTGGAGGCAACTTCACATGCCGTTCGACTATGCAAGCACGTTGTTATTCCATTAACACACGTTTAACACTTGGAGGTGATTCCGTTGGTGGTCCGGACATTGCCAAGGAGAGAGCTAGTCCGGATGATTCTTTATTCTCGGCATCAGTTGCGTTCATCTAGCGATGATGCACGGTTTGATCGGGAAGCCTCGCGGCATCGCGTTTCGTCTCACATACGCCTGGATGTCTCCGTTGCCGACGTTTCTCAATATGGGGAGCACACCGAATCTCGTTTGCTCACTGCGGCTGATCCGACGAACCTGCGTCCGCCATTGCGAAGGAGCTTCACACCATGCATGACCTCCGCTCTGAGCCGCAAAGAATTCGAAGTGGTCACGGGCTCCAGATGTGCGCGTGGTATATTCAAGTGATCATGCAGCAGCGCCATCGCCAACACAAAAGCTCAACCGGACAATGAACCATTACCAGCATAGGCCCGCGATGCCAACGGACTGAGCCGTACCGGAGAGTAAATGGCTACGTGCACGCGAGTACCTTTCATGGTTTTGAGGCTGCCGCATGGGGATGGATCCCTAAAGGCCATTGCGGTTGGCCTCCTTGTAACTGCTTTTCGCTGTAATAAACGCTTAGCTGATGCGACACCCGCTTAAAGAGCAGCGCGTAATCTTTTGCAGACAGCCTCAAAATATCTTACAGCAACCCAGTTACAGGGGTTCTATGCTCGGTAGTAATGTCCCCCCTTACGTGGATAAGCTAATACAATTCCGTCGGCGCCTGAAAGGCATTTGCTGTTTCCGCGTCTCTCATGCAAGGACCTGAGTCAGTCGATCAGCTTTTCTTTGTTAAAATGATATAGAGGGTGATAAAGAATGGCCGAGAAAATATTCACTCTGTACCCTCGTCTACGGCAGCTGCAAGCACGAAATGCGTTCCAAGATAACCATAGCCTATTGTGGACGGCTGCATATATGGCGGCTGCGGTACTCGTAAATTAGCAGCGTCTCTTGGCTGCTGGACGTAGCACCACTGTCACCGGCCGCTGTTCTTCATGTTGGGATGCGCAATTGGTTTCCATGTCGTCATTCTTGGTTTTTGAGAAGCCAGTGCCATCAGGCACTTCTCCATTACGTGCTGGGCGCATCGTTCACCTTCGCTCGCTGATCTTACTACTCTGCACTCCGTAACGCTTGCTAACTCTCAGCCCGCAGCGGCGCCTTCGGCCGCATTGGCCTCCTCCACTGTCTGTGTTCACTCAATCGGCTGCTTAGCATATTATGTCTAGAACACTACGACCACTGAGCGTTTAAGAACGCACAACGAGCGGGTTAAAGAGGGCGAAAATGATAATTTGGACAGTATCAACTGCTGTGTGACAATTACAAGACGTAATTCGAGACCTTCAGACGGTGCCAGCACTGGTCTGAATCATCAAAGAAGGAAAGCTGCTCTATTTGTACCGGAGATGGCTCGGATTCCGCTGGGAGCGCACGACTGGGAATGCTTTTTCCCGATTTCTTCCATCCATACGTTAGGTTTAGTATTTATTGTTATTTGCTTTGTTTTATTTTCAGGTCATGTTACAGATCCAAGCAGAATATAGATGTAGATAGTACAGATCAATGCAACAAGTTATAAGAACAAAAAAACAAAACAAAATAAAGCATGCAGAATAACTATGCGCTGAAAATCATTGTTTCGGTGAATTCCACTCGCTTATGGTACGCGGGAAAAAAGGAACATTTAAATGTGTCAGTTCTAGCAAAGTACGGGGTAAGTGAACCGGGATGCTAGTGACGTGTGCTGAGTCTCGCTAAAATTGATAAATTTGTGTTAGGGCAAATTTCTTATTACTGAGGAAGGAAATTCACGTCGAAAATGTTTTCTCCTTGCCTCAAGAGATTGGATATAATTAGATTTCATTAGCACAGACGAAAAATCAAACTGTGAAAATTTGGAATAAATAAATCTTACTGCTTTTGTTTGGATTCTTGCAAGTTTCTTCATATGGTTTTAGTATAAGGATCCCACACTATCCATGCATATTCGAGCTTAAGAATGATTAGTGAGTTATACGCGACTAGTTTAACATGCGCGGGGGCTTTGGAAAGTTTAGTTCGTAAAAAATATGGTTTACCAAAGGCGCACGAGCAGGTATATTTCACATGTTAATTCCGGGACAGAGTGTTAGTTAATGTTACCCCTAGGTATTTAAAACTGGAGACTTCATGTACTGGTGGTTGTCCAAGGTGATACCTGTGATCAAAAATATCTTTTGGCCTTTAGTTTGTTCTGAAGTTTTTTATTCATTTATTTATAATTATTGCGGTCCTATAAGGCCATTACAGATGGGTATACTAACAAAAAGTGACAAAAACAGTGGCAAAAAAGAGAAAAAGAAAGAAATCCAGCAGGCAAGGCGTCAGCAACAAAAGAAATTCTACAGCACAGTACAATATGGTTAAAGCGTCATAATGGAATATGTTTCAGCAACTGAGCAAACCAATTCAAATCAGCAAATAGATTAGCACACTGAACAGCACCAGCTATTGAACTATTGCAGCTGCGGCTCAAAACGTGATGATGAATTCAGTGTTACAGCGTGATCAGCAATGATTACACATTTTTTACTGTTATAGGAAAATAGGAAAATTTGTAGCAAGTAGTTCTTGTTGACAAATATTTTACTAAAAGAGAATGTCGCATGCGTGTCGCATAGCAACTACAATAACAAATTATTTGGAAGGTGTCGATATTTTAATTCTCATAGATCACCTGTAAACTGAATTTCAAGCCACAAACACGATTCCTATCAGTGACAGAGGGTAAGCCACTTTTTTAAGGTGCACAAGCTCGGCAGAAACAAAGGAAAGTCCACATACTCTACAAAATATCCGTTACGTTCGTACCCTGTAAGCTGAGAGATGAATGGAAGACTAGCTGGAAAAGTGCCGTAAATAATGAGTTACACTCGGTAATACCTACCGTTGGAGAATAGAAGACATGCGCACTGAGAAAGTTTCACAGAAGTAATATGCCGTGTTCTTATTGGACACATATACTTAACGCATAATTTCCTACTGACAAAAGAAGCCAGACCTCTATGTCAGAAATGAGGAGGTGACATGAAGGTGAACAAGATTTTGCTCTCATGCACAGAACTGGAACTGCGAAAGAAAAAATATTTCGCTACACTCTACAATGAAGAAATTGCTTTCAATCCCATCTTGCTTTTAGGCAACAATTCAATTGTTGAAATTTCGTCTGTTTTTAGATTTTTAAACGAAGGAAGGATCCTAAATCAGTTATAATATATTAAAACTCTTCATTTCTTGCTCACTAAACAACTCAGTAAACCTTGTGTCTGGCGCATGAAGGCCTTAGTTGCCTATGTATCCTTAAACTCATCTCAACCTTTTCTGAGAAGGTATCTAATAAAGGTGTGGCCATGGGGACGACATATAAACATCACTGCATTCGGCATCACATTCGGCGCGGTTTCGGAACGAAGTTCCCCTTGTCTGCCAAACATACGCGTTAAAAGGATGTGATGTTTTAAAAGCTGCTTCTCCAGAGTTTGACGAAGCTGCGGCCGCTCTTCTAGCGAGGTTACGGTATGCATTACTCGCATAGTATGAACTGAAAGCAACGCGCAATGATACCCGATCAGAGAAGTAACGGTGACGAGAGTTGTAAAACGATATAACGCACCTAAGTAGTTATCGCAAGTTTGAATGCACAGAGTTCAAAGAAATTAAAAGTTGTGTTCGTAATGCTACAAGATTGTGAAACACAAAAATCAGGTAACACAACTGTCGAGCGTACGCGCTAATTGGAATTCAAAAACTGCCCAAGGAAAAGCACTGTCATCTTGCAAAAGATATCTATAATTTACTTTGTAAGGTGTATTCAATGTTACAAAAAATTAAAGCACGCTCCGGCTGCAACAGAATGTACTGATACACGACCAGGGACAAAAAGGGCTTCCCCGAGTTCACAGACGGGGGTTTTGACGCAGCAGTAACTTTTTCTGCCCTTGTCTTGAGCGTCCTAATGCCCATGCACCGTCCACCAGGGCTCACCATTCATGCGCGTGCAGTACATACGACAGGGAAGCAGTATCGAGGCGACAACGGTGAACCGCGCGCACTCCCCTGCAGTACGGCCGCAAGGCAAACGAGGCAAAGTGGAAGCGCGCTCCTTCGTACTTACCGTCAGCCGCGAAACAGCTGAATGGCGCACTTGAAGTTCTTAAATCGTGTGACGGGCCCAGAAGAGAGTGCGGGTGAACTTTTATCGTCACCAGATGCACCTTTGCAACAAGCGCCCGACGGAAATAGCAGCGCCGCGATGCTGCCCGACACCCGCTCCTTGCGCTGGAGGCGTGGGCCATGCATATGTGACCGCAACTGTACATTTGTTTTATCGGTCAAATTCGCGATTTCAGCTCTATTTCTCCAAACTGTCAGCGTCTGCATAAATGAGACCTAATTAATATTACTTTTCCCCATAGAAACCTTAAGATTAAGCATTATTCAGATGTAGTTTCTGATAAATATCATCAAAACATGTGCAGCTGAGCGAACAATTTCTTTTGCCTTGCTACAGTTTGCGATTGCATAACAGCGGAATTTCATCGAATCTCCTGCTCTCGCGCTCGCTTTTTCAGCGCGGTCCGAACACTCAACCAGGGGTAACGGCTCCAGCGAGCTCAGCACCTCATACGAGCAATACCATGCCTGCGTGGTGCGTCAGTACGGCTCCAAGTTGGATAAGGTGCTCTCTATCCCGGTGAGTACTAGGGGGAGAACGGGGGGGGGGCTAGTTTCTTGTGATAAGCGTTGAAGCATGTTCACTGCAAAAATAGCAAATTGTTTCTGTAAAGTCCGGGAAACAATGCTATAAAACGGGACAAACTCAGGCGACGTCAGACAACTGCGACTTAGCACAGTAGTCTGTCAGCTCCTGCGTCCCGCTTCACATACGTATTCTCCCCCTCTTAAACTGAAGGTAAACCATCCAGCACGTGCTTTAGCTCTTCTTGAGTAGAAAAGTATCGCATACATGTAAAGCTCACTACGATCACCTTCACAACACATTCGGTAAAAACAAGAAAAGCAGAAAAACTCAGGACCCGACGCAGGAGCGTCACTTGGTTCTCGATTGTCAGTAGATGGTATGCGGCTTGTCTCGCCTGTCCTTAGCCTGAGTGAAAGGGTCTCCTGCGAGCCCCGCACTCAGCGATCCTAGTGCCACTCTGCCAGTTACCCTGCAACAAAATTTGCTTTCCGCCAGTAAAATGATGAATCAAGTCACATATAAGGGTCCTCATGTGGATAAGATAAAATTTATAAGGTAAAGAGGGATGCCGGTAAATTCGGCGTTCTGGACATTTTTTCTGCACCTTGCAAGTTGCCGCGTTTGTGTAACTTAGCGAGAAAAGATAGCAAAAGAAGGCTGTGTGTGGCATTAACCACAGGAATAAGTTCGCACATCGTACATGCAATGTAATTTATCAGATTCCCCTGAGTTGTAGTGGGGTGTACATCGGGTAAACTGGCCGCTGCATCAACATTAAATCATTAGAGCACGACAATTCCTTAGCTGCATTAAGGGGGCAGCATCTGCCTAAGCATTGTAACACTTGCAAGCATGATGACAAAGATTGTAAACCGCTTTTCGACAGGACTAAGGTTATCGGACACTCGATGGATAAGAAAGAACGGGAAATCATCGAAGCCTTGGAAATTGCGAGATTAGGGCCTGGCAAATGTGTTAGCGATGCTTCAGTAGGCCTGTACCACAAGGAGTTGGAGTTTCTTGATTTCACGAGATGAGTGCGACTTTTGTTTTTGTGGTTGGTGCGCTTGCGCTTTGCTGTTGAAGGAAAGAGTAGTTGGTGGAATAAATAAGTTGTTAGTTCTGCGTTTGTGCCATGTGGTTCTCTTTCTCTTGTCCCGTCCTTTTTGCGCAGTTATTCTTTGTTCTGATAATGTCGTACCAACTAGCACCTCACCGCACTCTTCTATATAAAACGGTCGTCTGGCTTTGTGCACTCTGATGAGCACTTCGTTCACCTTCCACAGAATTTGCAGTGCAACGCTTTGCTCTGGAAGGCTTTGCGTTGCTCTAGGTGTCAAAGTGAAGTTTCCGCACATGGGTTCGACACTTGATAAAGGTGATTTTTTTTTTTATTGCGCAAGGCATCCGATGCCAAAGAGCGCCTTGGCACAAGGTGTTTTCGTCTTCTTAAGGTGGGGGCAACGGCCCATTTTCCAAGCAATTCACCATAAAGAAGCCAGACACCACAAAAGGGGAAGGCTGGTACCCTTTGTATCATCGGTGGGTAGCTGGAGGCATTGGGGATCGAACCCCGCACCTCCTGCATTTGAGGCGGATGGTCAAACCACCACTGCGGTATGGGTTCGATAGTTCATCCTCGCAGTTTGAGAAAGGGAATCTGAACATATATACTGTGTCACGCGCTATACTGGGTGCTCTACTCCGGCCGCTTCTGGATTGCCAAAAAATAGTAATTAAGTCATGTGGCAGCCGGAAGGATAAAAATAAAACATATTAGCGAAAATAAGATACTTGGCCAGGAGCGGACACTGGCATTGTCGGAAGGTTACACCGTCATTTGGTAGCAGCTTTGCGCCGATTATATTACCGGTCTTGCCAATCTTCTTTGATGCACTAAACTGACATAGCTAGGCAAACACCTCAGCAGGTCTCACGAGGAAGGCATGCATTGCAGCTATAGGCAGATTGGCTCCGTTGCACCTGCTCATTTAATCGAGCCGCTCTCTAATTTCGCCTCCTGCATTTTCCACTTCACGGATTCGGGACAGCTATACGATGTGCATGTAGAAATTTTCGAACGGCTCCGCAGTCAGGGTGCGAATCGATCACTGCGTGGAGCCAAGTGCAGATTGAATAGAGAGACTCGGAAAAATTTGAAGATCTCCTTTGTACGAAAAGTTTATGCTCTGAAACCTTGATGGAACGAAACAGTTTATAACGTAATAATGAATATAGCATGAGTGGCAGCTCTTGGATACTACAATAGACAATTGCAAAATTCACGTCTTGTTACGAAGGAAAGTTTTCCGATCGCGGGATAAACGAATGCAGATATCACATTACTAGCCGTTTCGATTTGAGCTTGTAAATTTTTTATGAGGCACAAGAGTTCCGTGGGCATTCAATTCAGAGAATAAAATTACCGCGAGTAACCGGCTCTCTCAAGCACTGTTCAAAGCCAGCGCAAATCTTTTCCCGCCTCAAGCGAGCCTTGCGTGCAGCGCATCTCTGGACGATTTTTCGGCGTCGGCGCGTGAAAATGCGGACGTCTCCGCCGAAACTCCAGCTCGCGGCGCTGTCACACAGTGCAGCGCACTAATCCGTGGCGCCTTGACACAGTTGCCAAGGGAATTCACCCGTTCGCGAAACTCTTCGCAGCGCGTTCCTCCTCGCTACGAGGGTGCTGTGCTTTTCAGGTGCAGTTCACGTGGCATGCTTTGGCCTTTTGGAAGTATGTTTAGTGTAGCGGACAGTAGCGATGCTCTGGCAGCTTCAAAAGGTCGAAATTAGCGACAATGGTGCAAAACTCAAGCCTGATTAAATTTCCGTTGGCCAGTGATCGACAGAACGTTGTCACGTTCAAAGCGATTGCACTGAGGAACAAGCGTCCTGTGCCGAAGGGCTTAGACGTATCTTCGGGCACTCTGTCTGCATCTTCGGCAACTAAAAGCGATCACTCGTGCCTTCGACCACTATGTGAAAGGAACAAAAAAAATTGCTGCCGTTTAGCTCTGGTTAGACCTGGATGATTGCGAAAACAACATCTGCGTGTAACCATATATTGCTGCGTGAGCTACATTGCCAACAGTCTCGCCGTTTCACGTGCCGTTGCACGACCATACTGTGCATGCGCGCGAAACAAGTGACGTCCCTACGCACAGCTGGCGTGCTGGCGGCCCCGGCACGTTAGTTGTACGCCGCTACTGCGCATAGGAGAGGAGAGAGAGAGGCGATGGAGAGCGCGCGGCAGCGGCGGCGGCCCCGGCACGCTAGCTGTGTGCCACTACTGCGCATGCGCAACTGGCGAGAGCGGCGGCGGCACCGCTGAGACACCCACGCAGCGACATCGGCGGCGCGCCAGCTGTGCGCCGTGTGACTTCACTGCTCCTCACGCATGCGCAGTATGGCCTTGCCTCGTCTCCGTGAAATGGCTTGGCGACTACCGTAGTGTTGCTTTCGTAACAAAAGGCAAGATTATTTGCCCTCTAAGCACAGGGCAAATAATCAATTGATCAAAACCTTCTTCGGTAGCCTTCGGTCTGGCCTAGTCATTGTCCACAAGACACAAATGTCATGCGGCGAAGTGCTACGGCCAGCATGCTCATGGGTCACGCGGGGAAGCATACCAACCGGACGCACCTAACGAAACTGCCACCGCACGCCATTCTTCACAGCAGCCCCTATCGGCTTAGCGAGAGCGAACGGGATAAATTTTGTGGAGTGGTCTCACCCTGTCCTCTACAACAGTATTCCCCATAACTATTTTCAAAGTGTCGCGGGAAAAGAAAACGTGTGCATGTTCGCCGGGAAAAGAAGAAAAAGTAGCCGTATCAAAAGACACGCTCCATCACAGCAGCGACCGAGAAAGGATCACTTCAGACGACTAGTCATAGAAAACTTAGACGCTAGGAGTATCGTAAGAAAATTAGTAGAGCTGGAGACATTTCTGCTTGAATACCGTCCAGATGTTGAAACCATCACTGAAACGTGGCTGTCCTCGCATATATCTGATTGATAATATCTTTCCACCGGGCTGTCTTTTTTTGTGTAAAGATAGGCACTTTCGTGGCGGTGGAGTAATGATTTTGATTAGGGAGGACATATACACTACACCCTTACCGGACGTCGATGGCGCAGAGGCACTTTGGCGTAATATCGTTGTAAATGAAGCTCCGATTTATATTCGCACAATGTATCGTCCACCAAATAGAAGTGCAGATACCATACAGTCTTCATCAGAGTGCATGCAGTGTCACCTTAATGACTCTATAAGAATTATTCTTGCAGGGGATTTTAATCTCCCAGGCATACCGTGGGAAACTCTGGATAGAGGATCCATTGACCCAACCAGTGCCGACGCGCTTCTTGACGTCGCATTTGCTTTCGGTCTCAAAGAAATTGTGCAGGAGCCTACCCGTGTCTCAGGCACAACCAACAATGTTATTGATTTAACTTCTATAAACAACTGTTTCACTGAAGGTGCCTCTTTATATGAAATACTTTATGGCATATCTGACCACAGGGCAACATTTCTTCGCTGTCCTTAATTGCCCCAGCACGAGCGAAAAAAATAACACAATATATGGCTTGAAAAATGCTGATTATGTTGGCGTTCTTGATGTCTTCAATCACGTTTATTCAAATTTTGCTACAATGTACGCCGATCCGTTTTTATCATGTGATGACCTATGGTTGACGTTTAAGCATAAAGTGGAACACTGCATCTGGCTTTATGTCCCCACACGAGTGAAAACTGTAAACAAGCTCATCCTTGGATAACTCGGGATCATACATACATATGAAGCCCAAGCTGTCACGACTGACGAAACTTAAACAAGAGAAATCATCGACAACACACACTGAACTCATTCGAAAACTCTCAAATGATCTAAAGCAAGCAATTAGGACTTCAAAACACAAATGTGCAAATGTTACCCTCACCAACTTTATCAAAACCACTCCCCCAAAATTTTGCACATATCTGAAGTCTATAAGACACAACCAAAGCCATGTACCTCCGCATGAGGCTTTAAAGATTGATAATGACTACAATCAGTGTTTTCAATCGGTTTTCATGCTTGACGACAATTCTGTGCCTCACCTAGATTCCAAATAGGTGACTGTAGCCTAGACGTGCCAGAACTAACAATATATCAATAAGGATTTTTTGCTCTTTTACTTAACCTTGACGAGAAGAAATGTAGTGGCCCAGGTAATATTCTCAAAAGATTCCTCAAGAGATACGCAGAGTGGGTATTTTCGGCCGCCGCGATGGCTCAGTGGTTATGGTGCTCGGCTGCTGACCCGAGAGACGCGGGTTCGATCCACGCCGCGGCAGTTGAATTTCTTTGGAGGAGAAATTCTAGAGGTTCGTGTACTGTGCGATGTCAGTGCACGTTAAAGAACCCCAGGTGGTCGAAATTTCCGGAGCCCTCCACTACGGCTTCTCTCATAGCCTTAGTCGCTTTGGGACGTTAAACCCCATAAACCAACCAACCATCAAAATATTTGTTCCGTGCTTATAGGAAGTCCCTAGAAGATACAGAAGTGTCGAAAGACTAGAAAATCGCTATGTTTGCTCTTGTTAATAAATCTGACCGCTACAAATGTATCTAACTATCGCCTTGTTTCACTCACGTGTGTGGCATACAAGATATTTGAACACATCATTCTTAAGCACATAATAACATTAATTGAAGAAAATAATCTACTGAGTTCTAATCAACGTGGCTTTGGGTGCCTCTGCAACACAACTGCTGGGAATGATCCACGATCTCGCATCCGCACTGTACAACCGCAGCCAGGTTGATGTCTTATTTCTTGATTTTTCAAAAGCGTTCGATCGTTCATCACGCCGAAAATTGATGTTTAAACATCAACAATTCCTTGGCTGTAATAAATTACAAACTGTCTAAAAAATCATCTTTCAGACCGCTACCAGTATGTGCAATATGATGGCCACGCATCGCACCAAGTCAAAGTAATGTCGGGCGTACCTCAAGGCACGTTATTAGCACCCATATTATTTCTACTTTACATCAACAATCTACATTCGCTCTTAACGAAACAGTCCGAATGTTCAGAGACGATTGCATATCTATAAAGAAATTAAGTCGCCCGACGATCAAGTGGCATTAAAGAATGCAGTGGGTCGAATAGCAAAATGGTGTCGAGAGTGGCAGATCACCCTGAATCTCGAGAAATCAGTGTGCATGACTTTATCAAGAGAACCCGCTCCTTTTTTTTGTACGAAGTCAAAAATAAACCTGTACAATCAGTCCAAAAATACAAATACCTCGACGTTTGTTGTCATCTCCTCTCACCTGAAATGGGATAAACATGTAGCTTATATATCCTCAAAAGCACTTTGTGCACTAATCTCTCTTAAGCGATCAATACCTTCTCCCTTTCCCGACACCAAGCTACTTCATACCATTCTCTCGTCCTTCCTTTGCTCGAGTACAACATCCAGTTTGGGTTTCTGCACACAGGTTTCTGCACACAAATAAGTTAGCATTCAGCGGGAAGCAGTAAGGTTTATTTTTAAAAAATAATGTAAGCACGATATGCGACCTTCGTCTTCATCTGTACATATCCATCATCATCGCTCATCTTCTTCTTCGACGGGTTGGTCGCCATATTTGCGGGTGCCATTAAAGGTCGCTCCATCCTGCGCTCTGCCTCCCGTCTCACAAGTGGTGGAGGTGCTCTCGATCCCTGCGTCCTCTCCGCCGCCAGACTGCAGCTACGTTCCGGTCGCCACCTGCTCGTACCGTCCGCACCGATGGATACCGTCAGCGACAACACCACTCGTACTCCCGATGGGCCCCCCGTTCTTCTTCCTCTCGATTCGAACCGTCTGGAGCCAGCAATGATGACCCAACCCGGTCCTTCCCAATCTTCTGTACACCCCACTTGGACCATCACCACACTCCAGCGCGAGCCTCCTATTTTTGCTGGTCTTCGTGGGGACGATGTCGAGGACTGGCTCGACCAATATAACCAGGTCAGTGCCTATAATCGTTGGGACTCAGCGATGAAACTTGTAAACGTGTCGTTCTACCTCACTGCCGTGGCCAACACTTGGTTCGTCAACCACAAAGATGCTATCCCGGACTGGGCTCACTTCTCGGCACAGATACGACAAATTTTTGGCACATCTGGTGCAAGCCCTGCTGTCTAAAAAAAAAGCTAGATACGCGCGTTCAGCTACCCGGTGAGTCCTACACATCCTACATTGAAGACGTGCTTGCCCTGTGTCGACCTGTCAACAGCGCTATGTCAGAGTACGATCGGGTACGTCATCTTCTGAAAGGGCTTGGGTCATTTGCTTTCAATACGCTTGCTGCTCAGAATCCAACGACAGTCCAAGACATCCGAACAACTTGCCATCGTCTTGACGACCTTCAGTCCCTTCGCTTAAAAGACACCTGGGACACCCCAATTTCACTCGACGTGGACTTACGCTCCCTCATTCGCTCCATTATCCGGGAGGAACTGCACGGCTCCACCTTACCGCCAGCCGACTACCACCCGCACCCAGCCCCGTCGTCCTCGCCTTTGCGTGAGCTCATCAAAGACGAGTTCGCTTCGGTCACTCGTCCCTTGGCTGCGGAACCACCTGTACCGCGTTTTGGACGTACCTATGCCCAGGTTGCTGCGACACCTCCTGCTGCTGCTTATCCGTCCCATCCACAGCCCGTCCAGCAAACTCCGGTCTCTGTGTCCCCAAGCCCCGCAATGTGTCCTCTTTGGAGTCCACCTGCACGTCGGCCGGTGTGTCACTACTGCGGAATTCGCGGACATGTTGCCCGTGTATGCCGTCGGCGTCAGCGCGACGAGCGCGAGTGGTACCCAGACTTTCGCAACGGAGCTACGTACTCGTCACCTGCTTAACGCTCGACGTTTGCCACCAGTCCTCCTCGTCGCCCATCGTACGGGGACTTCTCCCAAGACGCTCCACACACGTCGTACGCTTACCGCCGCTCGTTTGCCGACCATACTAATTATCGTCCCTCCTCTCCCTCTACCTCTCCTGACCGCTCCTCGACAGTCAGGTCGTCGCGCCGCCGCTCCCCATCGCCTTTCCGCCGCTCCTCGTCGCCTCTACGTCCACCATCCTCCCAGACAACTCGCCATACGGAAAACTAAATTGTGCAGTTTCCGGAGGTAAAACTGCACCGCACGCCGATCTCTCAATTCTTCCTGCACAGCCATCGAACATGTTAACCGTTGATATTTAAGGCATTGTAGTAGAAGCATTGATCGATACGGGCGCCGCCATTTCTGTAATTAGTTGTGCTTTATGTTCTCGTCTTCGCAAGGTGCGCACCCCTTACAGTGGTCCTTCTCTCCGTGCTGCCAATGATGAATCAATGCGTCCTTCCGGATTGTGCACAGCACGAGTCACTATCGACGGCATCCTGCACTACATAGTGTTTGCTGTGCTTCCCTCCTGTGCTTATCCCCTCATCCTCGGCTGGGATTTCCTCCACTCTGCGCAAGCTGTAATTACCTGCTGCCCCCTACTCTACAAGCTACTGAATCCGACCTTTCTGTCGTTTCTGTCCTGCCTTCTCATCATCTGGTTACCACCGCTGATCATGTACTTTACCCCGGCTGCGAAGATGTCCTCTCTGTTGCTTCTGCCCACGTCAACGCTGGGGACGTTTTCGTCACACCAAGCCCCCGTCTTTTCTCAAGGGGCATCTTTCTCGTCGCGTCCTTGCTCCGCTTCACCAATGGGTCTTCCCTACTGACTGCCTTCAACACTACGCCGGAACCCATTTTTCTGCGTCAAGGCACAGCCATCGCTTCTGTGGATACCACTCAACCTGTAACCGTTCTTTCCTCTGCCCCATCAAGCTTCGCTCTTTCGACCCCTGCTTCTGCCTCTGCATCTATTTCAGCTGCTATCAGCCCCGGTCTCACCCCGGCTCAAAAAGATGAATTGCTTGCCGTCTTGAACAAGCATGCCGCTTCCTTCGATACCCAGACAACAACCTTGAGCCAAACCACCGCAGCTAAGCATCGCATCTACACAGATGGTTCGGGCATCATTCGCCGTCGCCCGTATCGTGTATCGTCTAGTGAGCGCAAGGTTATACAAGATAACGTAGCCGACATGCTCAAGCGCCACATCATACGCCCTTCTTCGAGTCCTTGGTCTTCGCCTGTTGTGCTGGTTCAAAAGAAGGATTGCTCAGTACGCTTTTGTGTTGACTATCGCGCCCTTAACAAGATCACTAGAAAAGATGTTTATCCGCTGCCTCGGATTGATGACGCCCTCGACTGTCTCCGAGGTGCACAATTTTTCTCTAGTCTCGACCTAAGATCCGGATACTGGCAAATACCGATGCACGAGGCCGATAAGGAAAAAACTGCTTTCGCCACACCCGATGGATTATACGAATTCAACGTTATGCCGTTCGGCCTATGCAATGCTCCGGCCACGTTCGAGCGCATGATCGACACCGTTCTCCGAGGCCTGAAGTGGAAAACTTGCCTATGCTACCTCGACGACATCGTCATTTTTTCTTCGACTTTTTCTGAACCCCCTGTTCGTCTCGATGAAGTGTAAGCGCACTTTCTGAGGCCGGCCTTCAGTTAAACACCAAGAAATGTTGCTTTGCTTCCACTTCTATCAAGGTCCTCGGTCACGTCGTTAGTCAGAAGGGTGTAAAGCCTGATCCCGACAAAGTGGCTGCCGTTTTGCATTTTCCCCGCCCATCCCGCGTCAAAGACCTGCGCAGTTTTCTGGGGCTAGCGTCATACTTCCGGCGCTTCATACGCAACTTTGCCTCTATTGCGGCCCCTTTGCATAAGCTCCTCTGCGCTGGCACGCCGTTTGTTTGGTCTGAGACCTGTGAGGTCGCTTTTACTACCTTAAAGAAGGCTCTCATATCTGATCCGACACTGGCACATTTTGACAAAAATGCTCCAACGATTTTACACACGGACGCCAGTGGACATGTCATTGGTGCCGTTCTTCTGCAGCGGCAGCACTTCTCGTGCGAGCAAGTCATCGCCTACGCCAGTCGTACACTGACTGCAGCGGAACAGAACTACACGATAACTGAGCAAGAGTGCCTCGCTGTTGTCTGGGCCATTCAGAAATTTCGTCCTTATTTGTACGGCCGCCAGTTCACAGTTGTCACTGACCATCATGCCCTGTGCTGGTTGTCCTCGGAGAAAAACTTGTCCGGGCGCCTCGGCCGCTGGATTCTCCGTCTCCAGGAATATGACTTTACCGTCACCTATAAATCGGGCAAGAAACACCAGGACGCCGATGAGCTATCTCGTTGTCCTCTCGCCCAAACCCAACCTCCGTGCGTGTCCTCCGCATCCTCCAACTGCCAAACTACCCCTTCGACGGCTATCTCAACCTTGACCGCCGCACCCATTGACTTGATGCCCGATCCCAGTCTTGGCGATCTCGCCTCAGCGCAGCGGGCCGACCCTTACTGCCGGACTCTTATCGACCGTCTGAGCGGGGCTACGCGGCCACCGAATGCCCGCCTACGTCGCCAACTTAACTCTTTCAAGCTAGTCGACAACATCCTTCTTTGGCACAGTTACAGCCCCTTCGGTGACTCATGGGGGCCTGTTGTGCCCCGTTCTCTTCGCCGAGAAGTTTTGCAGGCCTTTCACGATGACCCCACGGCTGGCCACTTAGGCTTTCAGAAAACTTATGACCGCATCAAGCGCCGTTTCTTTTGACCTGGCCTCTCGACCGCTGTTGGAAAATATATTGCGTCTTGCATCGCTTGCCAACGTCGCAAACGGAGCACGTCTGCCCCTGCGGGCCTTCTACAGCCTCTCCCCTGTCCTTTCACCCCTTTTGAAGTCGTTGGAATTGACCTCCATGGTCCCTTACCATTAACACCAACGGGCAACCGTTGGATCGTCACTGCCATCGACCACTTAACAAGATACGCTGAAACGGCCCCTGTTCCTTCCGGCTCTGCTTCAGAGATCGCCCATTTCTTCCTGAACGCCCTCCTTCTGTACCATGGAGCTCCTCGTGTCCTTATTAGTGACCGCGGCAAGTCCTTCCTCTCCAGCATCCTTGCCGAAGTTCTTCACGCCTCCAGAACCGTGCACAAAACCTCTTCAGCTTATCACCCTCAGACCAATGGGCTCACAGAGCGCTTTCATCGCACGCTGTCCGATATGCTAGCCACGCACATCCAGCCCGACCACACCAACTGGGACACCATGCTTCCCTTCGTTACCTTTGCATACAATACTGCCGTGCAAAGAACCACCAGCTTCTCCCCGTTCTTCCTTGTGTATGGACGTCAACCGACATTCACCCTCGAAGCGTCTTTCTTCTCCGCCCCCTCAACCTCTTTCAGACTCTCTCACGAACAGTTTACTTCTCGTCTTACCATTGCCCGCCTGAATACCGACGCCTCCCAAGCCTCCCGGAAAAACACCTATGATTTCTCCCATCGTGCCATATTTTTTCACCCTGGTGATGAGGTACTGCTGTGGACTCCAGTGCGTACCCCTGGATTGTGTGAAAAATTCTTGAGCCGTTATATTGGTCCATATACTGTACTCGAACAAACGTCCCCGGTGAACTATCGCGTTGCCCCTGTTCATCCTGTCAATGATCGTCGTTGCCGAGGTGCCGAGATTGTTCATGTTTCCCGCCTAAAGCCCTTCGCCCGTCGCCCTCCTGTGCTATAACCTGCGCCCGAGCCGGTCTCTTTCGTACGCGAGGGGACATACTGTAAGCACGATATGCGACCTTCGTCTTCACTGTACATATCCATCATCATCGCTCATCTTCTTCTTCGACGGGTTGGTCGCCATATTTGCGGGTGCCATTAAAGGTCGCTCCATCCTGCTCTCTGCCTCCCGTCTCACAATATCAACGTAATGACTCCCCAACTGAACTCTTAAACAAGGCTAACCTCTCCACTATAAGTAACCACGCCCTAACCTCGCGCCCTAAATTTGTCTTTCTCCTTTTAAACGGTGCTCTAAAAGTAGATTCTGAACTCTACTTAGTTCCTTCACCAGAGAGCAATACCAGAATGAAACACAGCATTTCAGAGAATATAAAATTAATACTTCGTTTATTGGGGGTCTAACATCCCAAAGCGACTCGGGCTATGCGGGAAAAAATTAATACCGACAATTTTCGTTATTCATTTTTTTTTCTTCATGCGATTAGTGAATGAAATTTGATACTTGGAAATGGTGTTAACTCTGAGTCTGGCAGCAGTTTTCTTTATAAGCTGTCATAATTTATTTATTTGAACTTTTTAGTCAAGCGTTGCACGTACTCTTTTGAAGAAATCTTTTTCCACACTGCGCTTTATTTTCTAATGTTTAACGTTGTCTCATGCATTTTGAAACTGCCTCCGATGATTATCCCTTTTACATTGTTATTTCAGTTGTGTGGACCTTCTTTGTGAATTTTTTTGTGACGTACCTAAAAAAAAAGAAAACCAACGTGTCCCCATTCCTGCAACATCCTCGAAAGAGGACAGTACTATGTTTGAAATAAAATAAATATTCGGTTGGCGTAGCTAAGCTCGGCCCCGTCGGGGGTACTCATTGCATGTATTAAGCCTTCCTGAGCACAGCTAGGCGGTGTGCAGGTTATTTTTGCAATTATGTTCAAAATGGCAGACGCGGTAGTCGCATTCCAGCACCTGTGTGCCAGAACTAACAATCAGAGCTGTGAAGACTAACCTCCGGTGCTGCAAGTCACCACCATTGTGGATTCGGGCCCGTTGGGACAAAAACGAGCGTTTACTCGAAGGACAGTTTATTGCTCTAAAGTACGTATGCACGGCAATGCAACAAAGAGAGACCATAGTGAAGGAGCTTTCGGCACATCGACGCGTTCCTTCACGACGAACTGTGGATGGCATGCGAGAGGCCAGAGAAGCGTTCAGCTCCCCTCATCTGGATCTGTGCTCACGTCCTGCGGCGGTCAGTTTCGCACGATGGCTGGGTGGGTAGTTGACTGTGGTGGTCTTCTTGGCAGATGTTCAGAACTGCTCGAGTACATGCCTCCCGCCAAAAAGCAAGAGCGACCAGAAGGTATAGGGAGACACGCGCTCGTCCCGGTGTGTGGAGAGGAAATCTTTCCAGTTCTGAAAGGGAAACCAGGAAGGTCTCTGCGGTCGCATAGGCTCATGAGTCGGCCGGGGTGCCGTCTGTGGCCATCTCGGAAACTTTCCAAGTGGCGCACGCTTAACATAGCGAGATAATTACGCGCAGCCGTTCGGATTGAGGATTCGAGCATATTCTCTCTTGGGCAGACTAAAGGCCCTCTATGTTGTCTCTAACGCCTCCACACTACGGGGAACCCAGCCGGCAATCCAGATGTGCCACAAGGATAGCCGATGATTGCAACAAAACTATAACAAATAAATTTCGGGCCCATTTGGATTTCTTTATAACGTGGAGTTCTACTTTTCAGTTTGTTTTCTCAAAATGCAGCTATTTTTCTGGTGTTTATGTCAGAAGACAGTGTTTCTTTTTCTTCGGCCAATTTTAGTTTCTACGGAAAAATAACCGCTTTTTTTTCTATCTTGTTACGTGTCATTCTTTTCCCATCAAAATTGGCTTATAGTTTATATTGGCCTTGTTTCCGGCATTAACACTTGGGTTCCCAATGAGTAGCATACAAAAAAACTCGTAATTAGCTTTGCGTGAAAGAGGAAGTGTTACTGCCAGAAAAAAAAGGCAACGGAAGTGAAAGGATGGAATCATCCAACGAAAAATGGAGTGAAAGTTCTAAACAATGCAACAGAAGTGAAAGGATGGAATAATGCAACTAAAAATGAATTGGAAGTTCGAAAAACTAGGTTGTCATGCCATCTTTTCCTTCCTGCACTGGATTGAGTGAGCTGTGGCGTGGCATAATCTGGCCTATGTACTGCTGGTAGTGATTGAGCTCCCACTGGATCGTAGCGGTAACTAGAACACGACGCTTTCTTGTGACGCTTACGCATGGTTTCGCGTCAGTTTCATAATATGTATTGGAGAAACCTACTCAAAGAAGTAACGGCCTTAAATGGCTAATGACAGTACAAAACAGCGCTTCGTGTACAGAAATCGAAGAGGTGCAACCTCAGAGTCTGTAGAGGCCTCTAAGCCAGCTGAGCAATGCCTCAAGCTGCAGTGCTTAATCCAACGGTACCGCCTTCTCACCCTGCCCCTCGCTTCGGTACTCTAATTCGTTCCTTTCATTGAGTGTAACTACGGCTCACTAGCCAGCTGCATTTAGGATTGCATGGAAAAGTACTGACCCTTTCAGGTTGTAGGCTAATTTTTCAATTGTATTTGGCGGAATTTTATCGTTTTTTTTACCGAAAAGTTCGAAGCTTTGGCATAACACGGTACAACATAATCTGGAAAAAGAAGGTAGAGCATTGGAGGAGTAGGAAGTAGCAGGAACGATCACGCATTGCTGATTGTATGCCTACCCAAAAGAAATCTCCAGTATAAAAAAAAACAACTAATTTGCTGCTTCTACATGAGCCATTCTTAAATGTTTGTAGTATGTCGGTGCACATCCTGCAGGTTTCGGCGCTTTTTTTTTTTCACAGTCCTAAGGAAAGGTGGTGACAGCTCTAGAGAAGCGATAATGCCGCCGCGGCGGCTCAGCGGTTATGGTGCTCGGCTGCTGACCCGAAAGACGCGGGTTCGATCCCGGCCGCGGCGGCTGGAATTTCTTTGGAGGAGAAATTCTAGAGGCCCGTGTACTGTGCGATGTCAGTGCACGTTAAAGAACCCCAGGTGGTCGAAATTTCCGGAGCCCTCCACTACGGCGTCTCTCATAGCCTTAGTCGCTTTGGGACGTTAAACCCCATAAACCAAACCAAACCTAGAGAAGCGATAATGGTATGAGACTTCCCCGAAATATGATGATTTCTATGCTTTGCACGGACACGGGAAGTTCTAATCAGCGCACTTTTCACGATGACAGCCACAAGCAGCACAGAGAACACTTTTTCGATAGACTGCCAGTATTTCCTCAATTCTTACTGGCCGGCCCGACCTTACAGTCAACTATCAGAATGATCCGCGACTCAGGCTTTGTTTCAGCGCTTATTGAACTCTGACATCTTTGTTTATTAATTGGTTGTTATTACAAATAACAGAGGAGGCCGAGATAAAAGAGGCTAGTACGCAGCTTGAGAGGCCATCTCTCCCCTTTACAAGAAGGAGCTCGGAGTGAGTGAGTGAAAACTTTATTAGCTCTAGATTCGGATTGTGTTCGGCGGTTTTGAGATGGCTTTGTCCATCTTGCTCAAAGGTCGGTTGCCCTTAGTCCAGGGCTCCGCTGGATGCTGCTGCCAGTTTTGCTCGCCGAATCAGACCTTCTTGGTCGACCCGACGATCGCTGGAGAGCACTCCCTCCCATTGCTCCGCACTCGGGTTTGTTATCACTGGTACCACGCTTATCCTCTGGCATGCCCACGTTATGTCAACTATAACGTCTTCTGCAGACGCGGATGGTAAGGATGAGGTTTCGACTTAACGGGTAAGGTGATCGACTGCCACTATGACCCAGCGGTGTCCGGCCGGAGTGGTGGGAAGGGGTCCGTAGAGATCGATGCCAACGCGGTCAAATAAGCGCGTGGGGCAAGGCAAGGGCTGCATCGGACCAATGGAACGGCGAGAAGAGGTTTTGCGACGTTGGCATTCCGGGCAGGAGCGAACATACTATCGGACAAGGAAAACATGGAATGGAAAGTATACTACGAGATTTTCAGAAACAAGTTCCACATAAAAATAATGAAATGTTCAATATGCAGGAAATGAACATGAGATGTGCACAGGTTACCTTTCCAGGAAGCAGATATTGCAGGCATATAGAAGACGTAATGATGAGAAAAGATATTACATTTGTAAGAGGGGGTTGTGGCTCAGCAGTACCTTTGTCGCCTTCCAACGTCCAGCAAAGGTCCAGTCAAACGTTCGGGCTGCGAGCGAGCTTCAGGCCTCTGAATCGTCGTCGTCTTTTACTCACACAGCTTCCCACAGTGAGCGAGCGCGGCTGCTACACTACAATTACCTCCCGGCGAAAAAGGAGGCATCCTGCCGACTTAGGGAGCACACACTGTAGGCGGATCGTAGTAAGGCTTGAGGCGGTCGACGTGCACTTTTTCACGGCCGCGACGCAGCGCATCTTGGGGCGGCGAAAGCGGTTTAATAATGTAGTTCACTGCAGAGGTCTGGCGTACGACACGGTACGGGCCTTGGTACTTTGAAATCGGTTTCGTGGAGAGACCGGGTCTGGTTGAAGGAACCCACAGCCGCACGAGCGAGTCTGGAGTATAAGATGGAAGCGGGCTGGCAGGGGCGCGAAGGTGCTTCTGGCGATTCTGATCGTGCGTTGTAAGAGAACGGGCAAGCTGGTGGCATTCTTCAGCATATGTCGCTGCTTGAGAAAGGGTAAGAGACTCGGAGACATCAGGGCGATACGGAAGCACGGTATCCATGGTACAGGTAGGCTCGCAGCCGTAAAGAAGGAAGAAGGAAGAGAAGCCAGTTGTGTTCTGTGTAGCAGTGTTGTAAGCATATGTCACAAATGGAAGAATGCGGTCCCAATTTGAGTGGTCCGAAGCAACATACATGGCGATCATGTCGCTCAATGTGCGATTGAAACGTTCAGTAATGCCATTCGTTTCAGGGCGGTAGGCCGTTGTTGAGCGGTGAACAATGCGGCGTTGGCGAAGTAGGGCTTCGACTCTGTCTGAGAGGAAAATACGGCCGCGGTCACTCAGAAGTTCCTTAGGGGTACCATGGCGTAGAGCGAGATGATGCAAGATCAAAGACGCAACGTCTTCTGCAGACGCGGATGGTAAGGATGAGGTTTCGACTTAACGGGTAAGGTGATCGACTGCCACTATGACCCAGCGGTGTCCGGCCGGAGTGGTGGGAAGGGGTCCGTAGAGATCGATGCCAACGCGGTCAAATAAGCGCGTGGGGCAAGGCAAGGGCTGCATCGGACCAATGGAACGGCGAGAAGAGGTTTTGCGACGTTGGCATTCCGGGCAGGAGCGAACATACTATCGGACAAAACAGTACATTCCCCGCCAGTAGAAGCGGAGTCGAAGGCCCGTGTACGTCTTCACAACACCGGCGTGAGCACACTGGGGGTCGGCGTGGAAAGAGGCGCATATGTCGGAACGGAGTTGCCGATAAATGACAAGGAGCCATTTGCGCCCGTCAGGAAGGTAGTTGCGGTGGTGAAGTAGGCCGTCCCGTATGGCAAAGTGGCGGGCCTGACGACGGATAGTGCGGGTCGCAGGTCGCTGAGATGGTGAAGACCGGAGAGCGAAGAGGGAAGCGATCCAGGGGTCCTGATGTTGTTCAAATGGCAAGTCGGCAATATCAAGGGAAGAGGCATCAGTGGTGGCGAAAGATGTGGAGTCGAAGTCACAAGGTAGCGGGGACCGCGATAGTGCGTCGGCATCAGAATGCTTACGGCCAGATTGATAGATTACTTCAATTGCCGTACTCTTGTAAGCGCAACGCCCAACGAGCAAGACGTCCTGAGGGGTCTTTGAGGGACGACAGCCAGCAGAGGGCATGGTGGTCAGTAACGACAGAGAATGGGCGACCATATAAGTTTGGTTTTGGTTTTATGGGGTTTAACGTCCCAAAGCGACTAAGGCTGTGAGAGACGCCGTAGTGGAGGGCTCCGGAAATTTCGACCACCTGGGGTTCTTTAACGTGCACTGACATCGCACAGTACACAGGCCTCGAATTTCTCCTCCAAAGAAATTCAACCGCCGCAGCCGGGATCGAACCCGCGTCTTTCGGGACAGCAGCCGAGCACCATAGCCACTGAGCCACCGCGGCGGCTGGGCGACCATATAGGTAAGGTCGGAACATTCCAATAGCCCAAATTATTTCCAAGCATTCTTTTCTGTTACGGAATAACTCCGCTCAGCTTTTGTCAAAATGCGGCTGGCATACGCAACAACATGGTCGGCGAAGCCGGGCTTCCGCTGTACCAGAACGGCTCCGAGGCCCCCTCCCCTGGCGTCAGTGTGAATTTCAGTCTGCAGACTGGGGTCGAAATGGCGGAGGATCGGAGGGGACACAAGCAAGTTGCGAATCGTGGTGAACGCCGTATCACAGTCTGGTTTCTTTGGCCGGTCAGCAGTATCCATTGGTACCTGCCAGTATCCAGAGCGGAGGTCCAGTGAGGAAAAGAATTCCGCGCCTTGCAGGCAGTCGAGGGCATCATCAATACGGGGGAGTGGATACACATCCTATCGCGTAATCTTGTTGAGGCGACGGTAATCAACGCATGATCCGTCCTTCTTCCTCACGAGAACAACGGGGGAGGCCCAGGGGCTTTGAGAAGGCTGGATGACACCGCGCTGAAGCATGTCGTTCACTTCTTTGGTAATGACGGTGCGCTCAGGGGCCGACACGTGGGATGGGCGCTGGAGCAAAGGGGCATGCGTGCTGGTGTCGATGCAGTGAGTTACGACGGATGTGCGGCCAAGAGAGGTGTGCGGGAAGTCGAAGGACGGACGGAAACGTTCAAGTAACTAGACGAGCTTTGCACGTTGGTGTGGCGAAAGGCTGGCATCGACAGATCGGGAAAAAACAGAAACGTTGTCTTGGTTTGGCGCAGCAGGATGCGAATCAATGGCATCTATTTGAACAGGGGCAGGTTCTTCGGAGACGGAGTATGGGAGAGCATGGTCGACTGATTCGACATGTCCCTGGCATTCGCCACGGAGAAGCGTTAATGGGCAAGAAAAGGGGTTCGTGACGTAAATTGCGCTGTGGCCATCGCAGATAGTCAGAACAGCGAACGGAAGGAGGAAACTGTGGCGACGGGCAGCAGCAACAGATGGAGTAACGAGAGCAGTCGAATCGGGAACAGAGAAGCAAGAGAGGGGAACCAGGGCTGCAGAGAAGGCAGGGATGCCAGGATCTTTAGCGACCAGCATTTTACCAGGCCGGGGAGAGGTGTTGCACGGCTGGGTGGCACAGAGCGGAGACAGTTCAATGCTGGCACGGGCACAGTCGATGATCGCATGATGAAAGGTTAGAAAGTCGCAGCCCAGAATGACATCGTGAGAACAACGGGACAGCACTAGAAACTCGGCGACGTACGCATCCCGAATAACAAGGCGAGCTGTGCATGACGCTAGAGGCTGAATGCGGTGCGAGCTTGCAGTGCGGAGATAAAATTTCGAAACAGGCTTCGTCACTTTACGGAGTCTACGGCAAAGGGCTGCGTTAATAACGGATACAGCAGCGCCCCTGTCTACAAGGGCGAGAACGGCGACGCCATCAACAAACACTTGGACGACATTGGCGGGTGACGACGGAGGACTTGGAGAGTTCGATAGAATCGCAGTTCTTGCCTCCGGAACTGCGGCTGCTAGTTTTCCTCTGGATGGGAAGGTGAGCGTCGGTGCATTGGAGAGAGAGATCGGCGACGCGGAGAGGGCGACCTGCGTGAAGAGTATGAAGAGCGCTCAAGAGGGAACGAGTGCGCAGGGGTGCCAGAGGAAACGAGCAGTGAAGGAGGCGCAGGGTCGTAGCGTAACGGGCCTGCCCCGTCCCGGAAACTCGACTTGCGCTGGCGACAAAGCCGTGCGACGTGGCCCGGCAAGCTACAGGCATAACATATGGGGCGGTTGTCGTGGGTGCTCCATGGGTTCATGACGGCGCGGCGAGGTGGCAGACGACGACGAATAAGTGCCGGCGGAGGTGGGAGCGGCGCGACAGATGGATGGGAAACATAGGTGTCGTGGCGTCGTGGTCTGGCGGCAACCTCAGCGTATGTGAGAGGGGCGGACACAGGTTGAAGCCGAGTGCTGGAGGGCAAAGCGTCGGCGACCTGCTCTTGAATGGTGCGTCGAAGTGTGGATCAAGGGATGGCGCCGGGTCGCCAGACACAGGCAGGAGGGACAGTTGGCGGGCCACCTCTTCCGGTATAAAGGCCTTGAACTCGGGAAGAAGCGAGGCCGGGTCAGAAACCAAACTGCAGACAGCCGGCGCAGGAAGTGACTAGTCGACAACGCCGGAACGACGAGTAGAAGTTCTCTGCTTCCTGAGGACGTCATAGCTTTGGCATAGCTGTTGACATCCGCCACTGTTTGTGGATTCCTTGCAAGCAACATCTGAACGCGTCGTCGGAGATACCCTTCAAGATGTTATTAATTTTGTCGGACTCCGGTATGGAAGGGTTGACGCGCTTGCACAGGTCGAGGACGTCTTCTATATAACTTGTGAAAGTTTCGGTGGTGGACTGAGCGCGGGAGCGGAGGCGTTCTTCGCCGCGCCGTTTGCGCACAGCCGGGCGGCCGAATACCTCCGAGAAACTGGTCTTAAAGGACGACCAGGTTGGCATGTAGGCCTCATGATTTCTGAACCACAAGTTGGCTACGTCGGTGAGATAGAAGAGGACTTTATCAAGCTTGGTGGTATCGTCCCACTTGTTGTGGGCGCTGACGCGCTCGTACGACAACCGGTCGTCGACATCCTGCTCGTCGGCACCGCTGAAAACGCTGGGGTCGCGCTGCCGGAGCCCGCCAGAACTGAATATGGTAGGCGAAGGGATGGGGGTTGTCTGGCTGGTGACTTCGGGCATAATGGACGGCGAAGGTAAGGTGCGGCTATGGAGCTCCAGGATGTGAGGGGGAACGTACAGCAGCCTCCACCAAATGTAAGAGGGGGTTGTGGCTCAGTGGTACCTTGGTCGCCTTCCAACGTCCAGCCAAGGTCCAGGCAAACGTTCGGACTGCGAGCGAGCTTCACGCCTCTGAATCGTCGTCGTCTTTCAATCACACAGCTTGCCACAGTGAGCGAGCGCCGCTGCTACACTACACATTTAATACCGTCATAGGATGGTAGCAAATCCTTAAATTCTGAAGTTCATGTTTCGGTTATTAGTGCCTGTTGCATTTAAGAAATATTTTAGCCTCGGCAAATTACTCTGGAGCATTTTGTTGCTGTAAGTTTTCCTATGTCGTATAGTACTGCACATTTGTGCACGGCGGGCACTGTAGACGGGTATAATGTAATGTAAATGAGCGATTTGCGCTAACGGAAAATTGTCACTACACTAAAGTTAAACTCCCGTGCAAGTCTATATATGCAACTGTACTGAATTTTCGTTATGCATGACAGCTATAATATAAAGACAACATATCGGCATTTTCAGCGCAACGAAGACACACAATAAAGAGGTACTCTTCCTTGCGTGTGCCATCGTTGCGCTGGAAATCCTGGTATTATGTCTGAAAACCAACTGGTTCAGCAGTTAACGCTTTTAAAGTTTAATATAAAGATTTGATCGCTCTGTTGTACCGCGTAGTAAATGATAGTAATTAGTGTGCGAGGCAAACAAAACATTGTAGGGTAGTATTTTCACAGAATTACGGAAAATGTGTGAGTTGCTTGCTACTTAACATGCCAATGGCTCTTCTGAGCTTCTCAAGGACTAAATCTGTGTGATCATTCCATTATACGTTGCTAGCAATGGTTACACCAAGAATTGTGTTCAAGACGTGAATATGCACAAATTTGGTTTGTTGATTCATATTACATCGTTAATAAAAGTTGAAAAGTAGCCGCCTGAGAATATTTCTTTGTGGTGCACCTGAAACTAGTTTTTCGTTTGCGATTTTATTTAATGTATTTAATTACCATAAAACCTGTTTTTAATTTTTTTAGTATGGTCGAAGAGTGCCAGTTCTGAGGACTTGCGTTTCTGGAAACCATTCTGTGCAGTTCAATATGATGTCTGCTGCAAAAAAAATCAGAGGCAATATAGGATGCTTTTTTCCAAGCCATTTGAAAAGATTGGGAAGATCATTATTAAATGGTAGTTTTTTTCATGTTGTGGTTGTAACCTTTTTAAAAAATGGCGACTACTCTAGCAGTTTCTATTCTGTCAGGAAGAACACAAAAACAAATACACAGATTATAAAAGTCCTCCAGGATAGGGGCGATTTCATATATCACAAACTCGATAGGCCTTATCTGTGGGCCGTTTATCTGGTGTTAAATAGCACTAATCATGCAAAGGCGACATTAATACTTAATCAGCACCACCTTTCTGAAACTTTGTCCTCTGCACTCCCCTGTGCGACACTGGTGTTGGAGATAACAGGATGCCAGTTTTACCACCGTCTTTGATTTTCGCAATGCTTTATATTTAACTCTACTTGTTAGTCCCTCCTGGCTTTTTCATGTATTCTTGTTTGAGATTATATTTTATTTGTTGCAGTGTGCAATGTCAACACATCTTCTGTAACACTAAGCTCTGAACTTTGCTCGTTTGTTCCAACTGCTGGGAAGCTTTGGGCTGCTATGTTTTACTTTTTTTTGTTCCGAGCAAGCCTAGAAACTTCTCAATACTGTACTTCCGCTCACTGAAAGCATTATCTGTGGCTTACCCTCTATCCTCCAGAAACAAGGCGTCGTGATTTCGGTTCTAGACCTTCTGATTACGTTCCATAGGCGGAGGCGAAAGTTGGGCACGTTGGACAACGTTTATGATGAAAAAATAGAGCAAAACGAACCCCATGGATGGAAAGGGAACTACGCAGACAAGCGCTATCTGTTAGCGCTTGTCTGCATCGCTCCCTTTCTGCCCTCGTGTTCCCTGTGCGCTATTGTGTAGCGTGAGCTACACTGGCCATGGATGAGCGTTTCGCGTGAGCGTGGATGAACCAAGCTGGGCATGATGTGCGAGGAGTGTGTGATGTCACAGCTGCGCAGCTGGTGCACCGGAGTGAACAAGAAGAAGGAGAGGATGATGAGGACCGACAGGCAGGCTATAGCCATGGAGAAGGAAAGCAAAGCCGTTGCTGAGCGGCGCAGAAGAGCGTAAAAATTGAATTCGCCGGCTCCCGAAGCGGTTGCTTAGCAGTTGGCAGTTAACCAGAGGAAGAGCGAACAGGCTAAGGCCAAGCTTGCAGCGGAGACACCAGAGCAACGAGAGGAGCGCCTAGAAAAGCGTCGTCGCCAGGAGGCTGAGCGGCGTGCCGGGGCCTGCTCAGCTACACCCTCAAGACGATGTCAAGACTCGCCGATCCACGGTTTTTACGGTGAAGCTCAGTGAAAATGCCAGTGCGACTCGGGCCTTTCCGGCCGACTTTGTGAACATTCCATTTCTGTATGCTTGCGACGTGTGTGAAAGACTATGGCACTTAGTAGACTTGACGCCGGTAAGTAGCGAAATGTGTGACACGTTGAGTTTGGCGGCGTCTGAGTGGGGCGAAGGTGTAGCTGTGACCAGGGTTTGGACGACGTGCAAGAACTGCCTGGTTAAGCAACGAATCTGTCACAACCGCCACAGCCTAAAAGCACAGTTGAGCTGTCCACTGTCCCAAGAGGGCGGTTATGCGCCTTTCCTCTGGTTCAGGTGTCCACACAGATGTGGACACCTCGCCCTCACCTCACGCTACGTATATCCTGACATAGCAAAACTAAGCCACTGCCAATTTGTTTCACCATGATCCTTATGCGGATTTGCTTTACTCGGCACTTTAGAGAGTCCTCGGCTGCATTATCGACATTCGTGAGATCCCTTTTCTCAGCGATAACAGCACATTGCCTATAAGGCGTTGCCTCGTCCCCGTCCAGTGTCTCATGCGAATGAGCCCTTACAATACATCACATTAGTGGGCTCGTCGTATGTGATTTATTTTTAGGGATTCTATCCGTTTCTTCGAAACAGTAGTGTATCAATGACCCGGCAAAGTTGAATATTGAAAACTACAGTAAAGGCTGGAGTGCTTTCTTTTTTCTTTGTTCATGCATTTGCAGCTGAACGCGGAGGACACCTTTCCGAATGACAGCAAGGACGTGTTCGCCGCTGTCACCATGGTGCCACCGGTGAGACTGCTTTGGAGATTTTTGTTCGCTTTGGTCTCCGTGTTTCGCATTCATCATTGGGGACACGTGACTTTGTAAGAACAGCACCAACATACAAACGATCACTTCTGAACAGAGTAACCAGAGTGTCCTGTTTTCACGCTGCGCAGAAGCCAAATATCAATCAGTATGGAATACCAGGTGGTCGAAATTAATCCAGCGCCCTTCACTACAGCGTCTTTCAAAGCCCACATTTTGTTTCGGCACGCGAGAGCTCATACAACACAGAAATAAAAAAAACAAGCTGAAAGTGTAAAGGTACGTTGAGTAGGAATGAAACAATTCACGCGTACTAATGATACGACCGTACGTATGAAAGAAAAGTTGATTAATCCTTTTGTAGCATACATAGTATTCTGTATAGATGATGCCCTTGATTGTAAAGCTAAGTAAACTGCTGTTGTGAACAGAAAGACAGTTTATTTTCATAATGGCGGTACATTTAAGTCTGTGTATGTATTTGAAAATTTAGATCACTTCAAAATTAAACATTCTTTTTTGTGCCTAGTCTCTCCGTATGAAAAGCTTTCTGCAAAGCAGTAGGACTCTAGTGTCCTTTTATGAGATTGCTTGCTGTTGTCGGCAGACCGAATCGCATGCCCAGCATTAGCAACGCGCCCCGCGGCTGAGCTCGGCTTGGATACAGTTCTAAGCGAGCAGCAAGTGCAGACCTCCGCCTAAGGTAGCGGTGTTGACTCTTGTAACGCTTGAAAATGTCATTAATATTTATTTATTTATTTATCATCATGCCCACAGCGCCATTGTCTGGCATTACAATGGGGGGAGGGGGTTGAACAAAAAGTACACAAATGCTACCTCATGCAGGTGGTTGCAAAAAAAGAGATAACAATGAGATGGAAAGAACACGGAATTATTATACATAAAAATGTCACAGCGTGGAAGAAAATGAATCATTTGATAATATGCACACTACTTCCTCAGGCAGCTTGTTCCATTCCGAAACCGTTTTTGGGAAAAAGGACATTTTAAAATGGTCAGTCCGGCATCTGTATTCTTTAATTTTAAGTGGATGATCTCTTCTTAAAGACACGTAATCAGGGTTGGCTATATATTTGGTTCCGTCTATTCCAGTTCTAGAATGAAATATATTATGAAATAATTTTAAACGCAGAACTTTCTTACGTTTTTGAAGCGAGTCCCAACCCAAAGATTTTGTCGCGCTCGTTACACTAAAATATCGCCCATAGTTATTGAAAACAAAACGAACGGTCAAATTCTGAACTATTTCTAGCTTTTGAACGTCAAGAAAGGGTTTCGGATCCCAGACTGTGCAATCATACTCAAGTATGCTTCTAACATTTGTATTATACAGCAGTTCATTAGACTTTAAAGGGAAAAGTTAAGCGTTACGTCGCAGGAAGCCTAACACACGACAGGCTTCGGCAGTAACGAAATCCACGTGACGGTGCCAAGACATTGAAGTTGTTAAATATACACCAAGATATTTAAATTCCAACACTGAAAGCAGTCTGCTATTATTTATGTTATGAGTGAAAATATGGGGAACCTTCTTTTTAGTGAAACACATATGTACAGATTTTTGTAGGTTAATATGCATTCCACAGTTCTCACATCACTGGGCCACTTTACACACATTCCTGTTGTAATGCATCGCAGTCACTTTGGTCGCTAATAATTCTATACAATACACAATTGTCCACAAAAAGACGCTTGTATGAAAAATACCTGAAAAGATGTCATTCATGTAAATGTCATTCATTATAAAGCTCGCGAGACCTTTCTTGAATGCAGTGTGTAAACATGCTTAAGTTGATGAGAGTTAAAGAATGGACTTAAGAAATGTTTCTTACTTAATTACTTCCTACTTCTCGCGAAGCTAAATTGCCTGGATATTGACTGCCTCTACTAATTTGTTTTCGCTTCGCTGCAGAAATATTGAAATCCAAGTGGTGTTAGCGAAATGCGGCATTCTTCATCTTTATATCGAAAGCTGATGTGACTTGGCGTTAGCCTTTAAAAACGGCTTAAGCGACTGTTTTAAATGTTTCATGTAACTGATGGCGAAGGGTAATGTGGTCTCCGTTAGGTCTTGCTACCGCAGCTGACGCTGTAGAACAAACCTTGCTGTTTAGAACTGTATCTGCGGTCGAGCTAATCTGGAAAACATTAGGTTTGCTGAGCTATACACGGTGCCGGCCTTGCAAGACCTCGTTAGGCTTGTAGTATATTTGTTGCGACCAGCTTGGATGTGTTTGTTTAAAGTCTTGAAGCGACTGAGGTGACACGTGGACTATGAGAGACTCCGTACTAGACAGCTCCAGTTGAACTTCGACAATCGCGGGTTCTTTAGTGTACGCTGACAGCGCACAGTGCAAGGACCGTATTGCATGTATCCAACACTAAAATTTGGCCTCCGCAACAGGGAGTTGATCCCGCTACTTAGGATTCGGCAGCCGAACTCCAAATTCAGAAGTGCCGCGCCACCATGACGGATTCCTCAGTCTTGCGCATGTATGCTAAATAGGTTGTTAAGCACACTTTTCCGGGACAAGTTATGCTTTCGTTTGAAAAGCTAAGCTTACTGGGAATTTTACAGGCCACGGTTCGCCATCTCATTTCCTTTTAGCGCGGTGCTGCTTACTATAGGTCGAATATTGGTTTCTGACATCGGCCAGGAATATATGGCTTTCTCTTCCATAGTGCAAATGATGGACAATCGCACATGGTGCTTTCTCGGATTTTATCGAGGGCTACATTGCGCCAGCCGCTTCGCGAGGTCAGCGTGGCTGCTCGCCGAGCCATGGCACCACGCTCTGCCAGCTGTGCGCATGCGCAGAGTGACGTCATAGCACGTAACTTGTGTGTGCGCCGCGCGCCTCGCCGCTGCGCCGACGGCGGCGCAGACGCTGCCCGCAAGGTCAGTTGTGCGCATTCGTGGGGTGACGTCCGAGCACGCAGCTCGTGTGCGCGCCGTGCTTCGCCGCGTTGGTAGAGGTCAGTTCCGAGGGTGATATGTGTTGTCCATCTACTACAATGGGTTCCATGCCGCCGTCCAGGCGCCGATGCGCTAGGGGTCCTAGCACGAAGCTGCGTCTCTAGCGGCGTTCGGTATCGGTGGCTATTGCTGTCGCGATGCTTAGACTCTTAGCGCAGCGCTGTGAGCAAAAGATATGGACTTGCCTCTTGATGTGGTAGTCCAAACCGGGAAAGGTTGGTATCGGCAGGTTACTGACGAGAAGCGGAGGGTGATAATACTAGCTTCAGACGACTCGGATGAAGTAATCCGGACGTAAAGGATAAAGTTTGTCCGCTCACACGACTTCTGAACGCTGCGCCGTGTGTCTTACTTTCAAGCGAAGCCTAAGCGCAGCCATGGCATTTACAACCGGTCAAATTTTAGCTGTCTTGAGCAATGTTCGCGTTTTCTGTGCTCCTGCCGCTTACGAAGGAGCAAACTTGCGAAAATATGAAATCTAAGCAGAGGCTTACTAAGCCCGTGCTTAATATTGAGCTTTCCGCAAGTTTGCTTCGTCGCAAAGCGCAGAAGCGCAAAAAAAGAAGTGGCCGTCACCCTTGCCAGCTTAAGATTTGGCCGGGTGTACCTCTCGCTACTCTACCAGGTTTAACCAGAGCTAAACTACGGCCAGTTTTTTTGTGTACTAGCCAGTGCAATCACCGCAACACAGTGAGCAACGCTCTTGTGCTCGCAGCAAATGCCATCTGACGCCATGCCCATGTCTCGAATGATGACGTGGGAGCAGCTGTACTACGTGTACTACGGCTTAGTAAGTAGTCTCCTTATTTCCACTCTTAATCCTTCTCTCGCAACGCATAAATTGGAAGCATGATGATGGAACAAGGATAAAAAAAGAAATTGTTTATACGGTGCTTACAGGCATTACTACTGCATTGTTGCGTAAAACACTGCCCTGTGAGCTCGCAACGCATAACTTGGAAGCATGAGATCGCACATGGAAGAAAAATAAATTGATGATACAGTGCTCAGTGGCATTACTATTGCATAGTTGCGCAAAACTTGGCCCTGTGAGCTTTTCTTTCTGGTGGCGCGCTATGTTCAAACGCGGTAGCTGCCGCTGGAACTCTCATCTGGGTGAGAAAACAAACTTTTAACGATCAGATGACGTCTCCAGAATATAACACTACCTTCTTCGTAATGTCCTCTCGGGAAACAAATGAAGCGGAGAAACTACGAACATTGTAGATGAAACAGCAAGCTTCTGCCTAAAATCTAGCGAAAAGCGGGAGGGAGGCAACCCTACTCCCTTACAAAAAAAGTTTTAGACAATCTATAGAGTGTCTATAGACTTCTGTCTATAAAGTTTATAGACTGTATTTAGGCAAAAGTCTATAGGCAATACAAATGTCATAGACAGTCTGTAGGCAATGTAATGATTTATGGCCATACACTTTTAGTAGACGTTTGTTCATAGAAAGTGTATAGGCCATGAACAGACAAAAAGCGATATCTATAGGAAGTTAATAGATTCAATAAAAAGTGTATAGACTGTCCATAGACCATTTTTATAAGGGTGGCATTTTGAGGCTTTTGCGCCAGCTGTTCCCTTTTGAGTAGAGCGGGGCGAGCTGCGCGTTTAACGCGTATTATGAGCTCATGGCACCTCTAAAGGAAAGGTTGAATCATGCCATGACAAAATTAGGCTTCCTCTTGACGTCTCGCTTCGAGTTCCCAGCAGACACAGCGATCAAAGACAGCGCATGGCGTTGAATTTCACTCCATTATTCACAAACAACATAAGCGTCCTGACTTAATTTCCTAGTGACATTTACAATTATAAAACATGCGACCTAGGGGCGCCGGAAGGCTCATTTTATCGCTAATGTAGGGCGGTTTCGTTTCAATAGCGCTTAGGTTCACTTTTCCACCCCTAATAAAAACTACGGCACACTTACTGCTTTTTTTCAAATGTACAGCCCCGTCAAAAGTATACAGCCCAAGCGGTTTGATTCTAAGGTGTTTAGCAAGCTCCCTAGCATATCTAGCTGTCCAAAGTTTGCCAGTATTGAGGGCGTGATGCCATTTCTCATTCGAGAGGTTACGGTCACTAAGGTTGCAAAGCGAGGCATGCAGCAGGCTTCCCAAGCAAACTCCTTGGGCCGCATACTTTTGCCGAGCGGTGTACCACATGTTAGGCGTATAGCCATAGGCCAGGAAAAAGATAGCGAGGATTTGATTGTTTCGCTGTAAGTGTCCCCTGACTTTTGCTTACATACTAAAAATTTTTGGCACTCGCGTTTTATTTTACATAATACAAGGATTTCGATGCACGAATAAGACGGGGTCTAAGATAGAGTACTAGCACGACATGACGAGCGCAGCGCTTACAACTGACACTCTTTTGAAGAAAAAAAAAAAAACCATAGCTTAAGTGCACTCCTACAATTCATCTCGTGAAGGTAAATCTGAATTTTCTCAAATTTCAATTTCTTTATAATGCACCATTAATAATGGTGTGCTGACTTAATTACTGCCTGCTAGTCTGATACGCTACGCTTCGAATATTACCTTTCTGGCTGATCTTTTCCGCGCCGAAGAAATTTGGCTTTTCGAAATAGGAGTTACCATTCACAATGAACGGCAAGATTTCCGTTCTCTCGACCTTGGCAAGATTGTGGCGCTCCCTATCTTTATCATTAAAAAAACTCCCTCTTTGCCCTATCTGCAATCTCTTGCAGGTAAGTAGTCTGCTGTTTTATTTAGCGGCAATTTTTTTTATGAGCGCGCCTTTTTCGCCTATCTTAAGACTTCAGAATAATCAATCTATCCACAGTTTCCTTCTCAAGATCGTCATAGTTTTCTGCAGTGTATTGTAAAAATGCGTCCCATTGGTTTTTTATGACAAGCTCAAGTAGTCGCTGCGAGCGAAGGACAAATTCTGAACTAAAGTTTGTGCCACGCATTGGCAAATTAGATCATTTCCAACAATATGTTCATAATATCACCTTACAATATTCCACAGCTTCCTCATAATTTTTTGTCAAAAACGCAGCCCACTTATTTTCAAAATCAAATTTATACACCTCTCGTCCACACACTAATTGATCTTCTTCGGTCCTGAGAAGAAATTGCTGAAACAACTGCAAAGACTCCTGCCAAACGTATCGGTATGCTCGTATTGGAAGCAACGTATATAGGCGTATTGGAAGCTGTTTTCAAAGTTTGAATATCCAGGAGGATGTGGCGTATTGGGAAGGAAAGGCAAATGGGAGGCAAAGTGGCGTAATGGGAAATTATTCATCTGGCAACAGAGAAATTTGGCAATGTGCGTATGCGTTCGCAGTTGATGGTTACAA